>NW_026948567.1:0-118481 GCF_035770615.1 Melospiza melodia melodia
TTACAGCTTGCTTCTTCACCTTCCCGAAGCTGCCGCTCTCCGCCTGGCTGCCGGAGCCAAGAAGCGGCTTTCTTCGCGCAAAGACGATTGTGCCGCTCACAGTGCTCTCCTTAGCGCGGCTTCTGCCGAAAGACGCCCGGCAGCGGCTCTTACCTCCGGAGAGCATCCTACCTTCCTCTTTAGCTCCTCTTCTCATCTACACCTCGGCACAGGCTTTTCCACTATGTCTGGCTAGGAAAAACTGTGCCAGCACAGAAAACATCTCCCCTCGTGTTCTAGAAGTTGCACGGAATGTCTGCCAAGTGTTTGGCAGGAAGAAAAGAAAAGTTTCAAAACAGCTTCCAATCGAATGTTCCTGTGATTGAAAAGTCAGGAGAGTGCAAAGTACTGTTTTCTATCAGTGGCAAGGTGCGCACACAATCCAGTGTTGTACAGCTTGCTTCTTCACCTTCCCGAAGCTGCCGCTCTCGCCGGCTGCCGGAGCCCAAGAAGCGGCTTCTTCGCGCAAAGACGATTGTGCGCTCACAGTGCTCTCCTTAGCGCGACTTCTGCCGAAAGACGCCCGGCAGCGGCTCTTACCTCCGAGAGCATCCTACCTTCCTCTTTAGCTCCTCTTCTCATCTACACCTCGGCAACAAGCTTTTCCACTATGTCTGGCTAGGAAAAACTGTGCCAGCACAGAAAACATCTCCCCTCGTGTTCTAGAAGTTGCACGGATGTCTGCCAAGTGTTTGGCAGGAAGAAAAGAAAAGTTGTCCAAAACAGCTTCCAATCGAATGTTCCTGTGATTGGAAAAGTCAGGAGAGTGCAAAGGTACTGTTTTCTATCAGTTGGCAAGGTGCGCACACAATCCCAGTGTTGTACAGCTTGCTTCTTCACCTTCCCGAAGCTGCCGCTCTCGCCGGCTGCCGGAGCCCAAGAAGCGGCTTCTTCGCGCAAAGACGATTGTGCCGCTCACAGTGCTCTCCTTAGCGCGGCTTCTGCCGAAAGACGCCCGGCAGCGGCTCTTACCTCCGGAGAGCATCCTACCTTCCTCTTTAGCTCCTCTTCTCATCTACACCTCGGCAACAAGCTTTTCCACTATGTCTGGCTAGGAAAAACTGTGCCAGCACAGAAAACATCTCCCCTCGTGTTCTAGAAGTTGCACGGATGTCTGCCAAGTGTTTGGCAGGAAGAAAAGAAAAGTTGTCCAAAACAGCTTCCAATCGAATGTTCCTGTGATTGAAAAGTCAGGAGAGTGCAAAGGTACTGTTTTCTATCAGTTGGCAAGGTGCGCACACAATCCCAGTGTTGTACAGCTTGCTTCTTCACCTTCCCGAAGCTGCCGCTCTCGCGGCTGCCGGAGCCCAAGAAGCGGCTTCTTCGCGCAAAGACGATTGTGCCGCTCACAGTGCTCTCCTTAGCGCGGCTTCTGCCGAAAGACGCCCGGCAGCGGCTCTTACCTCCGGAGAGCATCCTACCTTCCTCTTTAGCTCCTCTTCTCATCTACACCTCGGCAACAAGCTTTTCCACTATGTCTGGCTAGGAAAAACTGTGCCAGCACAGAAAACATCTCCCTCGTGTTCTAGAAGTTGCACGGATGTCTGCCAAGTGTTTGGCAGGAAGAAAAGAAAAGTTGTCCAAAACAGCTTCCAATCGAATGTTCCTGTGATTGGAAAAGTCAGGAGAGTGCAACGGTACTGTTTTCTATCAGTTGGCAAGGTGCGCACACAATCCAGTGTTGTACAGCTTGCTTCTTCACCTTCCCGAAGCTGCCGCTCTCGCCGGCTGCCGGAGCCCAAGAAGCGGCTTCTTCGCGCAAAGACGATTGTGCCGCTCACAAGCGCTCTCCTTAGCGCGGCTTCTGCCGAAAGACGCCCGGCAGCGGCTCTTACCTCCGGAGAGCATCCTACCTTCCTCTTTAGCTCCTCTTCTCATCTACACCTCGGCAACAAGCTTTTCACTATGTCTGGCTAGGAAAAACTGTGCCAGCACAGAAAACATCTCCCCTCGTGTTCTAGAAGTTGCACGGATGTCTGCCAAGTGTTTGGCAGGAAGAAAAGAAAAGTTGTCCAAAACAGCTTCCAATCGAATGTTCCTGTGATTGGAAAAGTCAGGAGAGTGCAAAGGTACTGTTTTCTATCAGTTGGCAAGGTGCGCACACAATCCCAGTGTTGTACAGCTTGCTTCTTCACCTTCCGAAGCTGCCGCTCTCGCCGGCTGCCGGAGCCCAAGAAGCGGCTTCTTCGCGCAAAGACGATTGTGCCGCTCACAGTGCTCTCCTTAGCGCGGCTTCTGCCGAAAGACGCCCGGCAGCGGCTCTTACCTCCGGAGAGCATCCTACCTTCCTCTTTAGCTCCTCTTCTCATCTACACCTCGGCAACAAGCTTTTTCCACTATGTCTGGCTAGGAAAACTGTGCCAGCACAGAAAACATCTCCCTCGTGTTCTAGAAGTTGCACGGATGTCTGCCAAGTGTTTGGCAGGAAGAAAAGAAAAGTTGTCCAAAAACAGCTTCCAATCGAATGTTCCTGTGATTGGAAAAGTCAGGAGAGTGCAAAGGTACTGTTTTCTATCAGTTGGCAAGGTGCGCACACAATCCCAGTGTTGTACAGCTTGCTTCTTCACCTTCCCGAAGCTGCCGCTCTCGCCGGCTGCCGGAGCCCAAGAAGCGGCTTCTTCGCGCAAAGACGATTGTGCCGCTCACAGTGCTCTCCTTAGCGCGGCTTCTGCCGAAAGACGCCCGGCAGCGGCTCTTACCTCCGGAGAGCATCCTACCTTCCTCTTTAGCTCCTCTTCTCATCTACACCTCGGCAACAAGCTTTTCCACTATGTCTGGCTAGGAAAAACTGTGCCAGCACAGAAAACATCTCCCCTCGTGTTCTAGAAGTTGCACGGATGTCTGCAAGTGTTTGGCAGGAAGAAAAGAAAAGTTGTCCAAAACAGCTTCCAATCGAATGTTCCTGTGATTGGAAAAGTCAGGAGAGTGCAAAGGTACTGTTTTCTATCAGTTGGCAAGGTGCGCACACAATCCAGTGTTGTACAGCTTGCTTCTTCACCTTCCCGAAGCTGCCGCTCTCGCCGGCTGCCGGAGCCCAAGAAGCGGCTTCTTCGCGCAAAGACGATTGTGCCGCTCACAGTGCTCTCCTTAGCGCGGCTTCTGCGAAAGACGCCCGGCAGCGGCTCTTACCTCGGAGAGCATCCTACCTTCCTCTTTAGCTCCTCTTCTCATCTACACCTCGGCAACAAGCTTTTCCACTATGTCTGGCTAGGAAAAACTGTGCCAGCACAGAAAACATCTTCCCTCGTGTTCTAGAAGTTGCACGGATGTCTGCCAAGTGTTTGGCAGGAAGAAAAGAAAAGTTGTCCAAAACAGCTTCCAATCGAATGTTCCTGTGATTGGAAAAGTCAGGAGAGTGCAAAGGTACTGTTTCTATCAGTTGGCAAGGTGCGCACACAATCCCAGTGTTGTACAGCTTGCTTCTTCACCTTCCCGAAGCTGCCGCTCTCGCCGGCTGCCGGAGCCCAAGAAGCGGCTTCTTCGCGCAAAGACGATTGTGCCGCTCACAGTGCTCTCCTTAGCGCGGCTTCTGCCGAAAGACGCCCGGCAGCGGCTCTTACCTCCGGAGAGCATCCTACCTTCCTCTTTAGCTCCTCTTCTCATCTACACCTCGGCAACAAGCTTTTCCACTATGTCTGGCTAGGAAAAACTGTGCCAGCACAGAAAACATCTCCCTCGTGTTCTAGAAGTTGCACGGATGTCTGCCAAGTGTTTGGCAGGAAGAAAAGAAAAGTTGTCCAAAACAGCTTCCAATCGAATGTTCCTGTGATTGAAAAGTCAGGAGAGTGCAAAGGTACTGTTTTCTATCAGTTGGCAAGGTGCGCACACAATCCCAGTGTTGTACAGCTTGCTTCTTCACCTTCCCGAAGCTGCCGCTCTCGCCGGCTGCCGGAGCCCAGAAGCGGCTTCTTCGCGCAAAGACGATTGTGCCGCTCACAGTGCTCTCCTTAGCGCGGCTTCTGCCGAAAGACGCCCGGCAGCGGCTCTTACCTCCGGAGAGCATCCTACCTTCCTCTTTAGCTCCTCTTCTCATCTACACCTCGGCAACAAGCTTTTCCACTATGTCTGGCTAGGAAAAACTGTGCCAGCACAGAAAACATCTCCCCTCGTGTTCTAGAAGTTGCACGGATGTCTGCCAAGTGTTTGGCAGGAAGAAAAGAAAAGTTGTCCAAAACAGCTTCCAATCGAATGTTCCTGTGATTGGAAAAGTCAGGAGAGTGCAAAGGTACTGTTTTCTATCAGTTGGCAAGGTGCGCACACAATCCCAGTGTTGTACAGCTTGCTTCTTCACCTTCCCGAAGCTGCCGCTCTCGCCGGCTGCCGGAGCCCAAGAAGCGGCTTCTTCGCGCAAAGACGATTGTGCCGCTCACAGTGCTCTCCTTAGCGCGGCTTCTGCCGAAAGACGCCCGGCAGCGGCTCTTACCTCCGGAGAGCATCCTACCTTCCTCTTTAGCTCCTCTTCTCATCTACACCTCGGCAACAAGCTTTTCCACTATGTCTGGCTAGGAAAAACTGTGCCAGCACAGAAAACATCTCCCCTCGTGTTCTAGAAGTTGCACGGATGTCTGCCAAGTGTTTGGCAGGAAGAAAAGAAAAGTTGTCCAAAACAGCTTCCAATCGAATGTTCCTGTGATTGGAAAAGTCAGGAGAGTGCAAAGGTACTGTTTCTATCAGTTGGCAAGGTGCGCACACAATCCCAGTGTGGTACAGCTTGCTTCTTCACCTTCCCGAAGCTGCCGCTCTCAGCCGGCTGCCGGAGCCCAAGAAGCGGCTTCTTCGCGCAAAGACGATTGTGCCGCTCACAGTGCTCTCCTTAGCGCGGCTTCTGCCGAAAGACGCCCGGCAGCGGCTCTTACCTCCGGAGAGCATCCTACCTTCCTCTTTAGCTCCTCTTCTCATCTACACCTCGGCAACAAGCTTTTCCACTATGTCTGGCTAGGAAAAACTGTGCCAGCACAGAAAACATCTCCCCTCGTGTTCTAGAAGTTGCACGGATGTCTGCCAAGTGTTTGGCAGGAAGAAAAGAAAAGTTGTCCAAAACAGCTTCCAATCGAATGTTCCTGTGATTGGAAAAGTCAGGAGAGTGCAAAGGTACTGTTTTCTATCAGTTGGCAAGGTGCGCACACAATCCCAGTGTTGTACAGCTTGCTTCTTCACCTTCCCGAAGCTGCCGCTCTCGCCGGCTGCCGGAGCCCAAGAAGCGGCTTCTTCGCGCAAAGACGATTGTGCCGCTCACAGTGCTCTCCTTAGCGCGGCTTCTGCCGAAAGACGCCCGGCAGCGGCTCTTACCTCGGAGAGCATCCTACCTTCCTCTTTAGCTCCTCTTCTCATCTACACCTCGGCAACAGCTTTTCCACTATGTCTGGCTAGGAAAAACTGTGCCAGCACAGAAAACATCTCCCATCGTGTTCTAGAAGTTGCACGGATGTCTGCCAAGTGTTTGGCAGGAAGAAAAGAAAAGTTGTCCAAAACAGCTTCCAATCGAATGTTCCTGTGATTGAAAAGTCAGGAGAGTGCAAAGGTACTGTTTTCTATCAGTTGGCAAGGTGCGCACACAATCCCAGTGTGGTACAGCTTGCTTCTTCACCTTCCCGAAGCTGCCGCTCTCGCCGGCTGCCGGAGCCCAAGAAGCGGCTTCTTCGCGCAAAGACGATTGTGCCGCTCACAGTGCTCTCCTTAGCGCGGCTTCTGCCGAAAGACGCCCGGCAGCGGCTCTTACCTCCGGAGAGCATCCTACCTTCCTCTTTAGCTCCTCTTCTCATCTACACCTCGGCAACAAGCTTTTCCACTATGTCTGGCTAGGAAAAACTGTGCCAGCACAGAAAACATCTCCCCTCGTGTTCTAGAAGTTGCACGGATGTCTGCCAAGTGTTTGGCAGGAAGAAAAGAAAAGTTGTCCAAAACAGCTTCCAATCGAATGTTCCTGTGATTGGAAAAGTCAGGAGAGTGCAAAGGTACTGTTTTCTATCAGTTGGCAAGGTGCGCACACAATCCCAGTGTTGTACAGCTTGCTTCTTCACCTTCCCGAAGCTGCCGCTCTCGCCGGCTGCCGGAGCCCAAGAAGCGGCTTCTTCGCGCAAAGACGATTGTGCCGCTCACAGTGCTCTCCTTAGCGCGGCTTCTGCCGAAAGACGCCCGGCAGCGGCTCTTACCTCCGGAGAGCATCCTACCTTCCTCTTTAGCTCCTCTTCTCATCTACACCTCGGCAACAAGCTTTTCCACTATGTCTGGCTAGGAAAAACTGTGCCAGCACAGAAAACATCTCCCCTCGTGTTCTAGAAGTTGCACGGATGTCTGCCAAGTGTTTGGCAGGAAGAAAAGAAAAGTTGTCCAAAACAGCTTCCAATCGAATGTTCCTGTGATTGGAAAAGTCAGGAGAGTGCAAAGGTACTGTTTTCTATCAGTTGGCAAGGTGCGCACACAATCCCAGTGTTGTACAGCTTGCTTCTTCACCTTCCCGAAGCTGCCGCTCTCGCCGGCTGCCGGAGCCCAAGAAGCGGCTTCTTCGCGCAAAGACGATTGTGCCGCTCACAGTGCTCTCCTTAGCGCGGCTTCTGCCGAAAGACGCCCGGCAGCGGCTCTTACCTCCGGAGAGCATCCTACCTTCCTCTTTAGCTCCTCTTCTCATCTACACCTCGGCAACAAGCTTTTCCACTATGTCTGGCTAGGAAAAACTGTGCCAGCACAGAAAACATCTCCCATCGTGTTCTAGAAGTTGCACGGATGTCTGCCAAGTGTTTGGCAGGAAGAAAAGAAAAGTTGTCCAAAACAGCTTCCAATCGAATGTTCCTGTGATTGGAAAAGTCAGGAGAGTGCAAAGGTACTGTTTTCTATCAGTTGGCAAGGTGCGCACACAATCCCAGTGTGTACAGCTTGCTTCTTCACCTTCCCGAAGCTGCCGCTCTCGCCGGCTGCCGGAGCCCAAGAAGCGGCTTCTTCGCGCAAAGACGATTGTGCCGCTCACAGTGCTCTCCTTAGCGCGGCTTCTGCCGAAAGACGCCCGGCAGCGGCTCTTACCTCCGGAGAGCATCCTACCTTCCTCTTTAGCTCCTCTTCTCATCTACACCTCGGCAACAAGCTTTTCACTATGTCTGGCTAGGAAAAACTGTGCCAGCACAGAAAACATCTCCCCTCGTGTTCTAGAAGTTGCACGGATGTCTGCCAAGTGTTTGGCAGGAAGAAAAGAAAAGTTGTCCAAAACAGCTTCCAATCGAATGTTCCTGTGATTGGAAAAGTCAGGAGAGTGCAAAGGTACTGTTTTCTATCAGTTGGCAAGGTGCGCACACAATCCCAGTGTTGTACAGCTTGCTTCTTCACCTTCCCGAAGCTGCCGCTCTCGCCGGCTGCCGGAGCCCAAGAAGCGGCTTCTTCGCGCAAAGACGATTGTGCCGCTCACAGTGCTCTCCTTAGCGCGGCTTCTGCCGAAAGACGCCCGGCAGCGGCTCTTACCTCCGGAGAGCATCCTACCTTCCTCTTTAGCTCCTCTTCTCATCTACACCTCGGCAACAAGCTTTTCCACTATGTCTGGCTAGGAAAAACTGTGCCAGCACAGAAAACATCTCCCCTCGTGTTCTAGAAGTTGCACGGATGTCTGCCAAGTGTTTGGCAGGAAGAAAAGAAAAGTTGTCCAAAACAGCTTCCAATCGAATGTTCCTGTGATTGAAAAGTCAGGAGAGTGCAAAGGTACTGTTTTCTATCAGTTGGCAAGGTGCGCACACAATCCCAGTGTTGTACAGCTTGCTTCTTCACCTTCCCGAAGCTGCCGCTCTCGCCGCTGCCGGAGCCCAAGAAGCGGCTTCTTCGCGCAAAGACGATTGTGCCGCTCACAGTGCTCTCCTTAGCGCGGCTTCTGCCGAAAGACGCCCGGCAGCGGCTCTTACCTCCGGAGAGCATCCTACCTTCCTCTTTAGCTCCTCTTCTCATCTACACCTCGGCAACAAGCTTTTCCACTATGTCTGGCTAGGAAAAACTGTGCCAGCACAGAAAACATCTCCCATCGTGTTCTAGAAGTTGCACGGATGTCTGCCAAGTGTTTGGCAGGAAGAAAAGAAAAGTTGTCCAAAACAGCTTCAATCGAATGTTCCTGTGATTGGAAAGTCAGGAGAGTGCAAAGGTACTGTTTTCTATCAGTTGGCAAGGTGCGCACACAATCCCAGTGTTGTACAGCTTGCTTCTTCACCTTCCCGAAGCTGCCGCTCTCGCCGGCTGCCGGAGCCCAAGAAGCGGCTTCTTCGCGCAAAGACGATTGTGCCGCTCACAGTGCTCTCCTTAGCGCGGCTTCTGCCGAAAGACGCCCGGCAGCGGCTCTTACCTCCGGAGAGCATCCTACCTTCCTCTTTAGCTCCTCTTCTCATCTACACCTCGGCAACAAGCTTTTCCACTATGTCTGGCTAGGAAAAACTGTGCCAGCACAGAAAACATCTCCCCTCGTGTTCTAGAAGTTGCACGGATGTCTGCCAAGTGTTTGGCAGGAAGAAAAGAAAAGTTGTCCAAAACAGCTTCCAATCGAATGTTCCTGTGATTGGAAAAGTCAGGAGAGTGCAAAGGTACTGTTTTCTATCAGTTGGCAAGGTGCGCACACAATCCCAGTGTTGTACAGCTTGCTTCTTCACCTTCCCGAAGCTGCCGCTCTCGCCGGCTGCCGGAGCCCAAGAAGCGGCTTCTTCGCGCAAAGACGATTGTGCCGCTCACAGCGCTCTCCTTAGCGCGGCTTCTGCCGAAAGACGCCCGGCAGCGGCTCTTACCTCCGGAGAGCATCCTACCTTCCTCTTTAGCTCCTCTTCTCATCTACACCTCGGCAACAAGCTTTTCCACTATGTCTGGCTAGGAAAAACTGTGCAGCACAGAAAACATCTCCCATCGTGTTCTAGAAGTTGCACGGATGTCTGCCAAGTGTTTGGCAGGAAGAAAAGAAAAGTTGTCCAAAACAGCTTCCAATCGAATGTTCCTGTGATTGGAAAAGTCAGGAGAGTGCAAAGGTACTGTTTTCTATCAGTTGCAACGTGCGCACACAATCCCAGTGTTGTACAGCTTGCTTCTTCACCTTCCCGAAGCTGCCGCTCTCGCCGGCTGCCGGAGTCCAAGAAGCGGCTTCTTCGCGCAAAGACGATTGTGCCGCTCACAGTGCTCTCCTTAGCGCGGCTTCTGCCGAAGACGCCCGGCAGCGGCTCTTACCTCCGGAGAGCATCCTACCTTCCTCTTTAGCTCCTCTTCTCATCTACACCTCGGCAACAAGCTTTTCCACTATGTCTGGCTAGGAAAAACTGTGCCAGCACAGAAAACATCTCCCCTCGTGTTCTAGAAGTTGCACGGATGTCTGCCAAGTGTTGGCAGGAAGAAAAGAAAGTTGTCCAAAACAGCTTCCAATCGAATGTTCCTGTGATTGGAAAAGTCAGGAGAGTGCAAAGGTACTGTTTTCTATCAGTTGGCAAGGTGCGCACACAATCCCAGTGTTGTACAGCTTGCTTCTTCACCTTCCCGAAGCTGCCGCTCTCGCCGGCTGCCGGAGCCCAAGAAGCGGCTTCTTCGCGCAAAGACGATTGTGCCGCTCACAGTGCTCTCCTTAGCGCGGCTTCTGCCGAAAGACGCCCGGCAGCGGCTCTTACCTCCGGAGAGCATCCTACCTTCCTCTTTAGCTCCTCTTCTCATCTACACCTCGGCAACAAGCTTTTCCACTATGTCTGGCTAGGAAAAACTGTGCCAGCACAGAAAACATCTCCCCTCGTGTTCTAGAAGTTGCACGGATGTCTGCCAAGTGTTTGCAGGAAGAAAAGAAAAGTTGTCCAAAACAGCTTCCAATCGAATGTTCCTGTGATTGGAAAAGTCAGGAGAGTGCAAAGGTACTGTTTTCTATCAGTTGGCAAGGTGCGCACACAATCCCAGTGTTGTACAGCTTGCTTCTTCACCTTCCCGAAGCTGCCGCTCTCGCCGGCTGCCGGAGCCCAAGAAGCGGCTTCTTCGCGCAAAGACGATTGTGCCGCTCACAGTGCTCTCCTTAGCGCGGCTTCTGCCGAAAGACGCCCGGCAGCGGCTCTTACCTCCGGAGAGCATCCTACCTTCCTCTTTAGCTCCTCTTCTCATCTACACCTCGGCAACAAGCTTTTCCACTATGTCTGGCTAGGAAAAACTGTGCCAGCACAGAAAACATCTCCCCTCGTGTTCTAGAAGTTGCACGGATGTCTGCCAAGTGTTTGGCAGGAAGAAAAGAAAAGTTGTCCAAAACAGCTTCCAATCGAATGTTCCTGTGATTGAAAAGTCAGGAGAGTGCAAAGGTACTGTTTTCTATCAGTTGGCAAGGTGCGCACACAATCCCAGTGTTGTACAGCTTGCTTCTTCACCTTCCCGAAGCTGCCGCTCTCGCCGGCTGCCGGAGCCCAAGAAGCGGCTTCTTCGCGCAAGACGATTGTGCCGCTCACAGTGCTCTCCTTAGCGCGGCTTCTGCCGAAAGACGCCCGGCAGCGGCTCTTACCTCCGGAGAGCATCCTACCTTCCTCTTTAGCTCCTCTTCTCATCTACACCTCGGCAACAAGCTTTTCCACTATGTCTGGCTAGGAAAAACTGTGCCAGCACAGAAAACATCTCCCCTCGTGTTCTAGAAGTTGCACGGATGTCTGCCAAGTGTTTGGCAGGAAGAAAAGAAAAGTTGTCCAAAACAGCTTCCAATCGAATGTTCCTGTGATTGGAAAAGTCAGGAGAGTGCAAAGGTACTGTTTTCTATCAGTTGGCAAGGTGCGCACACAATCCCAGTGTGTACAGCTTGCTTCTTCACCTTCCCGAAGCTGCCGCTCTCGCCGGCTGCCGGAGCCCAAGAAGCGGCTTCTTCGCGCAAAGACGATTGTGCCGCTCACAGTGCTCTCCTTAGCGCGGCTTCTGCCGAAAGACGCCCGGCAGCGGCTCTTACCTCCGGAGAGCATCCTACCTTCCTCTTTAGCTCCTCTTCTCATCTACACCTCGGCAACAAGCTTTTCCACTATGTCTGGCTAGGAAAAACTGTGCCAGCACAGAAAACATCTCCCCTCGTGTTCTAGAAGTTGCACGGATGTCTGCCAAGTGTTTGGCAGGAAGAAAAGAAAAGTTGTCCAAAACAGCTTCCAATCGAATGTTCCTGTGATTGGAAAAGTCAGGAGAGTGCAAAGGTACTGTTTTCTATCAGTTGGCAAGGTGCGCACACAATCCCAGTGTTGTACAGCTTGCTTCTTCACCTTCCCGAAGCTGCCGCTCTCGCCGGCTGCCGGAGCCAAGAAGCGGCTTCTTCGCGCAAAGACGATTGTGCCGCTCACAGTGCTCTCCTTAGCGCGGCTTCTGCCGAAAGACGCCCGGCAGCGGCTCTTACCTCCGGAGAGCATCCTACCTTCCTCTTTAGCTCCTCTTCTCATCTACACCTCGGCAACAAGCTTTTCCACTATGTCTGGCTAGGAAAAACTGTGCCAGCACAGAAAACATCTCCCCTCGTGTTCTAGAAGTTGCACGGATGTCTGCCAAGTGTTTGGCAGGAAGAAAAGAAAAGTTGTCCAAAACAGCTTCCAATCGAATGTTCCTGTGATTGGAAAAGTCAGGAGAGTGCAAAGGTACTGTTTTCTATCAGTTGGCAAGGTGCGCACACAATCCCAGTGTTGTACAGCTTGCTTCTTCACCTTCCCGAAGCTGCCGCTCTCGCCGGCTGCCGGAGCCCAAGAAGCGGCTTCTTCGCGCAAAGACGATTGTGCCGCTCACAGTGCTCTCCTTAGCGCGGCTTCTGCCGAAAGACGCCCGGCAGCGGCTCTTACCTCCGGAGAGCATCCTACCTTCCTCTTTAGCTCCTCTTCTCATCTACACCTCGGCAACAAGCTTTTCCACTATGTCTGGCTAGGAAAAACTGTGCCAGCACAGAAAACATCTCCCATCGTGTTCTAGAAGTTGCACGGATGTCTGCCAAGTGTTTGGCAGGAAGAAAAGAAAAGTTGTCCAAAACAGCTTCCAATCGAATGTTCCTGTGATTGGAAAAGTCAGGAGAGTGCAAAGGTACTGTTTTCTATCAGTTGGCAAGGTGCGCACACAATCCCAGTGTGGTACAGCTTGCTTCTTCACCTTCCCGAAGCTGCCGCTCTCGCCGGCTGCCGGAGCCAAGAAGCGGCTTCTTCGCGCAAAGACGATTGTGCCGCTCACAGTGCTCTCCTTAGCGCGGCTTCTGCCGAAAGACGCCCGGCAGCGGCTCTTACCTCCGGAGAGCATCCTACCTTCCTCTTTAGCTCCTCTTCTCATCGGCAACAAGCTTTTCCACTATGTCTGGCTAGGAAAAACTGTGCCAGCACAGAAAACATCTCCCCTCGTGTTCTAGAAGTTGCACGGATGTCTGCCAAGTGTTTGGCAGGAAGAAAAGAAAAGTTGTCCAAAACAGCTTCCAATCGAATGTTCCTGTGATTGGAAAAGTCAGGAGAGTGCAAAGGTACTGTTTTCTATCAGTTGGCAAGGTGCGCACACAATCCCAGTGTGGTACAGCTTGCTTCTTCACCTTCCCGAAGCTGCCGCTCTCGCCGGCTGCCGGAGCCCAAGAAGCGGCTTCTTCGCGCAAAGACGATTGTGCCGCTCACAGTGCTCTCCTTAGCGCGGCTTCTGCCGAAAGACGCCCGGCAGCGGCTCTTACCTCCGGAGAGCATCCTACCTTCCTCTTTAGCTCCTCTTCTCATCTACACCTCGGCAACAAGCTTTTCCACTATGTCTGGCTAGGAAAAACTGTGCCAGCACAGAAAACATCTCCCCTCGTGTTCTAGAAGTTGCACGGATGTCTGCCAAGTGTTTGGCAGGAAGAAAAGAAAAGTTGTCCAAAACAGCTTCCAATCGAATGTTCCTGTGATTGGAAAAGTCAGGAGAGTGCAAAGGTACTGTTTTCTATCAGTTGGCAAGGTGCGCACACAATCCCAGTGTTGTACAGCTTGCTTCTTCACCTTCCCGAAGCTGCCGCTCTCGCCGGCTGCCGGAGCCCAAGAAGCGGCTTCTTTGCGCAAAGACGATTGTGCCGCTCACAGTGCTCTCCTTAGCGCGGCTTCTGCCGAAAGACGCCCGGCAGCGGCTCTTACCTCCGGAGAGCATCCTACCTTCCTCTTTAGCTCCTCTTCTCATCTACACCT
Source organism: Melospiza melodia melodia (assembly GCF_035770615.1). Lineage (NCBI taxonomy): Eukaryota > Metazoa > Chordata > Aves > Passeriformes > Passerellidae > Melospiza > Melospiza melodia. Next base: position 13,146 of record NW_026948567.1, read on the forward strand.
CGGCAACAAGCTTTTCCACTATGTCTGGCTAGGAAAAACTGTGCCAGCACAGAAAACATCTCCCATCGTGTTCTAGAAGTTGCACGGATGTCTGCCAAGTGTTTGGCAGGAAGAAAAGAAAAGTTGTCCAAAACAGCTTCCAATCGAATGTTCCTGTGATTGGAAAAGTCAGGAGAGTGCAAAGGTACTGTTTTCTATCAGTTGGCAAGGTGCGCACACAATCCCAGTGTTGTACAGCTTGCTTCTTCACCTTCCCGAAGCTGCCGCTCTCGCCGGCTGCCGGAGCCCAAGAAGCGGCTTCTTCGCGCAAAGACGATTGTGCCGCTCACAGTGCTCTCCTTAGCGCGGCTTCTGCCGAAAGACGCCCGGCAGCGGCTCTTACCTCCGGAGAGCATCCTACCTTCCTCTTTAGCTCCTCTTCTCATCTACACCTCGGCAACAAGCTTTTCCACTATGTCTGGCTAGGAAAAACTGTGCCAGCACAGAAAACATCTCCCATCGTGTTCTAGAAGTTGCACGGATGTCTGCCAAGTGTTTGGCAGGAAGAAAAGAAAAGTTGTCCAAAACAGCTTTCAATCGAATGTTCCTGTGATTGGAAAAGTCAGGAGAGTGCAAAGGTACTGTTTTCTATCAGTTGGCAAGGTGCGCACACAATCCCAGTGTGGTACAGCTTGCTTCTTCACCTTCCCGAAGCTGCCGCTCTCGCCGGCTGCCGGAGCCCAAGAAGCGGCTTCTTCGCGCAAAGACGATTGTGCCGCTCACAGTGCTCTCCTTAGCGCGGCTTCTGCCGAAAGACGCCCGGCAGCGGCTCTTACCTCCGGAGAGCATCCTACCTTCCTCTTTAGCTCCTCTTCTCATCTACACCTCGGCAACAAGCTTTTCCACTATGTCTGGCTAGGAAAAACTGTGCCAGCACAGAAAACATCTCCCCTCGTGTTCTAGAAGTTGCACGGATGTCTGCCAAGTGTTTGGCAGAAGAAAAGAAAAGTTGTCCAAAACAGCTTCCAATCGAATGTTCCTGTGATTGGAAAAGTCAGGAGAGTGCAAAGGTACTGTTTTCTATCAGTTGGCAAGGTGCGCACACAATCCCAGTGTTGTACAAGCTTGCTTCTTCACCTTCCCGAAGCTGCCGCTCTCGCCGGCTGCCGGAGCCCAAGAAGCGGCTTCTTCGCGCAAAGACGATTGTGCCGCTCACAGTGCTCTCCTTAGCGCGGCTTCTGCCGAAAGACGCCCGGCAGCGGCTCTTACCTCCGGAGAGCATCCTACCTTCCTCTTTAGCTCCTCTTCTCATCTACACCTCGGCAACAAGCTTTTCCACTATGTCTGGCTAGGAAAAACTGTGCCAGCACAGAAAACATCTCCCCTCGTGTTCTAGAAGTTGCACGGATGTCTGCCAAGTGTTTGGCAGGAAGAAAAGAAAAGTTGTCCAAAACAGCTTCCAATCGAATGTTCCTGTGATTGGAAAAGTCAGGAGAGTGCAAAGGTACTGTTTTCTATCAGTTGGCAAGGTGCGCACACAATCCCAGTGTTGTACAGCTTGCTTCTTCACCTTCCCGAAGCTGCCGCTCTCGCCGGCTGCCGGAGCCCAAGAAGCGGCTTCTTCGCGCAAAGACGATTGTGCCGCTCACAGTGCTCTCCTTAGCGCGGCTTCTGCCGAAAGACGCCCGGCAGCGGCTCTTACCTCCGGAGAGCATCCTACCTTCCTCTTTAGCTCCTCTTCTCATCTACACCTCGGCAACAAGCTTTTCCACTATGTCTGGCTAGGAAAAACTGTGCCAGCACAGAAAACATCTCCCATCGTGTTCTAGAAGTTGCACGGATGTCTGCCAAGTGTTTGGCAGGAAGAAAAGAAAAGTTGTCCAAAACAGCTTCCAATCGAATGTTCCTGTGATTGGAAAAGTCAGGAGAGTGCAAAGGTACTGTTTTCTATCAGTTGGCAAGGTGCGCACACAATCCCAGTGTGGTACAGCTTGCTTCTTCACCTTCCCGAAGCTGCCGCTCTCAGCCGGCTGCCGGAGCCCAAGAAGCGGCTTCTTCGCGCAAAGACGATTGTGCCGCTCACAGTGCTCTCCTTAGCGCGGCTTCTGCCGAAAGACGCCCGGCAGCGGCTCTTACCTCCGGAGAGCATCCTACCTTCCTCTTTAGCTCCTCTTCTCATCTACACCTCGGCAACAAGCTTTTCCACTATGTCTGGCTAGGAAAACTGTGCCAGCACAGAAAACATCTCCCCTCGTGTTCTAGAAGTTGCACGGATGTCTGCCAAGTGTTTGGCAGGAAGAAAAGAAAAGTTGTCCAAAACAGCTTCCAATCGAATGTTCCTGTGATTGGAAAAGTCAGGAGAGTGCAAAGGTACTGTTTTCTATCAGTTGGCAAGGTGCGCACACAATCCCAGTGTGGTACAGCTTGCTTCTTCACCTTCCCGAAGCTGCCGCTCTCGCCGGCTGCCGGAGCCCAAGAAGCGGCTTCTTCGCGCAAAGACGATTGTGCCGCTCACAGTGCTCTCCTTAGCGCGGCTTCTGCCGAAAGACGCCCGGCAGCGGCTCTTACCTCCGGAGAGCATCCTACCTTCCTCTTTAGCTCCTCTTCTCATCTACACCTCGGCAACAAGCTTTTCCACTATGTCTGGCTAGGAAAAACTGTGCCAGCACAGAAAACATCTCCCCTCGTGTTCTAGAAGTTGCACGGATGTCTGCCAAGTGTTTGGCAGGAAGAAAAGAAAAGTTGTCCAAAACAGCTTCCAATCGAATGTTCCTGTGATTGGAAAAGTCAGGAGAGTGCAAAGGTACTGTTTTCTATCAGTTGGCAAGGTGCGCACACAATCCCAGTGTTGTACAGCTTGCTTCTTCACCTTCCCGAAGCTGCCGCTCTCGCCGGCTGCCGGAGCCCAAGAAGCGGCTTCTTCGCGCAAAGACGATTGTGCCGCTCACAGTGCTCTCCTTAGCGCGGCTTCTGCCGAAAGACGCCCGGCAGCGGCTCTTACCTCCGGAGAGCATCCTACCTTCCTCTTTAGCTCCTCTTCTCATCTACACCTCGGCAACAAGCTTTTCCACTATGTCTGGCTAGGAAAAACTGTGCCAGCACAGAAAACATCTCCCATCGTGTTCTAGAAGTTGCACGGATGTCTGCCAAGTGTTTGGCAGGAAGAAAAGAAAAGTTGTCCAAAACAGCTTCCAATCGAATGTTCCTGTGATTGGAAAAGTCAGGAGAGTGCAAAGGTACTGTTTTCTATCAGTTGGCAAGGTGCGCACACAATCCCAGTGTTGTACAGCTTGCTTCTTCACCTTCCCGAAGCTGCCGCTCTCGCCGGCTGCCGGAGCCCAAGAAGCGGCTTCTTCGCGCAAAGACGATTGTGCCGCTCACTGTGCTCTCCTTAGCGCGGCTTCTGCCGAAAGACGCCCGGCAGCGGCTCTTACCTCCGGAGAGCATCCTACCTTCCTCTTTAGCTCCTCTTCTCATCTACACCTCGGCAACAAGCTTTTCCACTATGTCTGGCTAGGAAAAACTGTGCCAGCACAGAAAACATCTCCCATCGTGTTCTAGAAGTTGCACGGATGTCTGCCAAGTGTTTGGCAGGAAGAAAAGAAAAGTTGTCCAAAACAGCTTCCAATCGAATGTTCCTGTGATTGGAAAAGTCAGGAGAGTGCAAAGGTACTGTTTTCTATCAGTTGGCAAGGTGCGCACACAATCCCAGTGTGGTACAGCTTGCTTCTTCACCTTCCCGAAGCTGCCGCTCTCGCCGGCTGCCGGAGCCCAAGAAGCGGCTTCTTCGCGCAAAGACGATTGTGCCGCTCACAGTGCTCTCCTTAGCGCGGCTTCTGCCGAAAGACGCCCGGCAGCGGCTCTTACCTCCGGAGAGCATCCTACCTTCCTCTTTAGCTCCTCTTCTCATCTACACCTCGGCAACAAGCTTTTCCACTATGTCTGGCTAGGAAAAACTGTGCCAGCACAGAAAACATCTCCCCTCGTGTTCTAGAAGTTGCACGGATGTCTGCCAAGTGTTTGGCAGGAAGAAAAGAAAAGTTGTCCAAAACAGCTTCCAATCGAATGTTCCTGTGATTGGAAAAGTCAGGAGAGTGCAAAGGTACTGTTTTCTATCAGTTGGCAAGGTGCGCACACAATCCCAGTGTGGTACAGCTTGCTTCTTCACCTTCCCGAAGCTGCCGCTCTCGCCGGCTGCCGGAGCCCAAGAAGCGGCTTCTTCGCGCAAAGACGATTGTGCCGCTCACAGTGCTCTCCTTAGCGCGGCTTCTGCCGAAAGACGCCCGGCAGCGGCTCTTACCTCCGGAGAGCATCCTACCTTCCTCTTTAGCTCCTCTTCTCATCTACACCTCGGCAACAAGCTTTTCCACTATGTCTGGCTAGGAAAAACTGTGCCAGCACAGAAAACATCTCCCCTCGTGTTCTAGAAGTTGCACGGATGTCTGCCAAGTGTTTGGCAGGAAGAAAAGAAAAGTTGTCCAAAACAGCTTCCAATCGAATGTTCCTGTGATTGGAAAAGTCAGGAGAGTGCAAAGGTACTGTTTTCTATCAGTTGGCAAGGTGCGCACACAATCCCAGTGTTGTACAGCTTGCTTCTTCACCTTCCCGAAGCTGCCGCTCTCGCCGGCTGCCGGAGCCCAAGAAGCGGCTTCTTCGCGCAAAGACGATTGTGCCGCTCACAGTGCTCTCCTTAGCGCGGCTTCTGCCGAAAGACGCCCGGCAGCGGCTCTTACCTCCGGAGAGCATCCTACCTTCCTCTTTAGCTCCTCTTCTCATCTACACCTCGGCAACAAGCTTTTCCACTATGTCTGGCTAGGAAAAACTGTGCCAGCACAGAAAACATCTCCCATCGTGTTCTAGAAGTTGCACGGATGTCTGCCAAGTGTTTGGCAGGAAGAAAAGAAAGTTGTCCAAAACAGCTTCCAATCGAATGTTCCTGTGATTGGAAAAGTCAGGAGAGTGCAAAGGTACTGTTTTCTATCAGTTGGCAAGGTGCGCACACAATCCCAGTGTTGTACAGCTTGCTTCTTCACCTTCCCGAAGCTGCCGCTCTCGCCGGCTGCCGGAGCCCAAGAAGCGGCTTCTTCGCGCAAAGACGATTGTGCCGCTCACAGTGCTCTCCTTAGCGCGGCTTCTGCCGAAAGACGCCCGGCAGCGGCTCTTACCTCCGGAGAGCATCCTACCTTCCTCTTTAGCTCCTCTTCTCATCTACACCTCGGCAACAAGCTTTTCCACTATGTCTGGCTAGGAAAAACTGTGCCAGCACAGAAAACATCTCCCCTCGTGTTCTAGAAGTTGCACGGATGTCTGCCAAGTGTTTGGCAGGAAGAAAAGAAAAGTTGTCCAAAACAGCTTCCAATCGAATGTTCCTGTGATTGGAAAAGTCAGGAGAGTGCAACGGTACTGTTTTCTATCAGTTGGCAAGGTGCGCACACAATCCCAGTGTTGTACAGCTTGCTTCTTCACCTTCCCGAAGCTGCCGCTCTCGCCGGCTGCCGGAGCCCAAGAAGCGGCTTCTTCGCGCAAAGACGATTGTGCCGCTCACAGTGCTCTCCTTAGCGCGGCTTCTGCCGAAAGACGCCCGGCAGCGGCTCTTACCTCCGGAGAGCATCCTACCTTCCTCTTTAGCTCCTCTTCTCATCTACACCTCGGCAACAAGCTTTTCCACTATGTCTGGCTAGGAAAAACTGTGCCAGCACAGAAAACATCTCCCATCGTGTTCTAGAAGTTGCACGGATGTCTGCCAAGTGTTTGGCAGGAAGAAAAGAAAAGTTGTCCAAAACAGCTTCCAATCGAATGTTCCTGTGATTGGAAAAGTCAGGAGAGTGCAAAGGTACTGTTTTCTATCAGTTGGCAAGGTGCGCACACAATCCCAGTGTTGTACAGCTTGCTTCTTCACCTTCCCGAAGCTGCCGCTCTCGCCGGCTGCCGGAGCCAAGAAGCGGCTTCTTCGCGCAAAGACGATTGTGCCGCTCACAGTGCTCTCCTTAGCGCGGCTTCTGCCGAAAGACGCCCGGCAGCGGCTCTTACCTCCGGAGAGCATCCTACCTTCCTCTTTAGCTCCTCTTCTCATCTACACCTCGGCAACAAGCTTTTCCACTATGTCTGGCTAGGAAAAACTGTGCCAGCACAGAAAACATCTCCCCTCGTGTTCTAGAAGTTGCACGGATGTCTGCCAAGTGTTTGGCAGGAAGAAAAGAAAAGTTGTCCAAAACAGCTTCCAATCGAATGTTCCTGTGATTGGAAAAGTCAGGAGAGTGCAAAGGTACTGTTTTCTATCAGTTGGCAAGGTGCGCACACAATCCCAGTGTTGTACAGCTTGCTTCTTCACCTTCCCGAAGCTGCCGCTCTCGCCGGCTGCCGGAGCCCAAGAAGCGGCTTCTTCGCGCAAAGACGATTGTGCCGCTCACAGTGCTCTCCTTAGCGCGGCTTCTGCCGAAAGACGCCCGGCAGCGGCTCTTACCTCCGGAGAGCATCCTACCTTCCTCTTTAGCTCCTCTTCTCATCTACACCTCGGCAACAAGCTTTTCCACTATGTCTGGCTAGGAAAAACTGTGCCAGCACAGAAAACATCTCCCCTCGTGTTCTAGAAGTTGCACGGATGTCTGCCAAGTGTTTGGCAGGAAGAAAAGAAAAGTTGTCCAAAACAGCTTCCAATCGAATGTTCCTGTGATTGGAAAAGTCAGGAGAGTGCAAAGGTACTGTTTTCTATCAGTTGGCAAGGTGCGCACACAATCCCAGTGTTGTACAGCTTGCTTCTTCACCTTCCCGAAGCTGCCGCTCTCGCCGGCTGCCGGAGCCCAAGAAGCGGCTTCTTCGCGCAAAGACGATTGTGCCGCTCACAGTGCTCTCCTTAGCGCGGCTTCTGCCGAAAGACGCCCGGCAGCGGCTCTTACCTCCGGAGAGCATCCTACCTTCCTCTTTAGCTCCTCTTCTCATCTACACCTCGGCAACAAGCTTTTCCACTATGTCTGGCTAGGAAAAACTGTGCCAGCACAGAAAACATCTCCCCTCGTGTTCTAGAAGTTGCACGGATGTCTGCCAAGTGTTTGGCAGGAAGAAAAGAAAAGTTGTCCAAAACAGCTTCCAATCGAATGTTCCTGTGATTGGAAAAGTCAGGAGAGTGCAAAGGTACTGTTTTCTATCAGTTGGCAAGGTGCGCACACAATCCCAGTGTTGTACAGCTTGCTTCTTCACCTTCCCGAAGCTGCCGCTCTCGCCGGCTGCCGGAGCCCAAGAAGCGGCTTCTTCGCGCAAAGACGATTGTGCCGCTCACAGTGCTCTCCTTAGCGCGGCTTCTGCCGAAAGACGCCCGGCAGCGGCTCTTACCTCCGGAGAGCATCCTACCTTCCTCTTTAGCTCCTCTTCTCATCTACACCTCGGCAACAAGCTTTTCCACTATGTCTGGCTAGGAAAAACTGTGCCAGCACAGAAAACATCTCCCCTCGTGTTCTAGAAGTTGCACGGATGTCTGCCAAGTGTTTGGCAGGAAGAAAAGAAAAGTTGTCCAAAACAGCTTCCAATCGAATGTTCCTGTGATTGGAAAAGTCAGGAGAGTGCAACGGTACTGTTTTCTATCAGTTGGCAAGGTGCGCACACAATCCCAGTGTTGTACAGCTTGCTTCTTCACCTTCCCGAAGCTGCCGCTCTCGCCGGCTGCCGGAGCCCAAGAAGCGGCTTCTTCGCGCAAAGACGATTGTGCCGCTCACAGTGCTCTCCTTAGCGCGGCTTCTGCCGAAAGACGCCCGGCAGCGGCTCTTACCTCCGGAGAGCATCCTACCTTCCTCTTTAGCTCCTCTTCTCATCTACACCTCGGCAACAAGCTTTTCCACTATGTCTGGCTAGGAAAAACTGTGCCAGCACAGAAAACATCTCCCCTCGTGTTCTAGAAGTTGCACGGATGTCTGCCAAGTGTTTGGCAGGAAGAAAAGAAAAGTTGTCCAAAACAGCTTCCAATCGAATGTTCCTGTGATTGGAAAAGTCAGGAGAGTGCAAAGGTACTGTTTTCTATCAGTTGGCAAGGTGCGCACACAATCCCAGTGTTGTACAGCTTGCTTCTTCACCTTCCCGAAGCTGCCGCTCTCGCCGGCTGCCGGAGCCCAAGAAGCGGCTTCTTCGCGCAAAGACGATTGTGCCGCTCACAGTGCTCTCCTTAGCGCGGCTTCTGCCGAAAGACGCCCGGCAGCGGCTCTTACCTCCGGAGAGCATCCTACCTTCCTCTTTAGCTCCTCTTCTCATCTACACCTCGGCAACAAGCTTTTCCACTATGTCTGGCTAGGAAAAACTGTGCCAGCACAGAAAACATCTCCCCTCGTGTTCTAGAAGTTGCACGGATGTCTGCCAAGTGTTTGGCAGGAAGAAAAGAAAAGTTGTCCAAAACAGCTTCCAATCGAATGTTCCTGTGATTGGAAAAGTCAGGAGAGTGCAAAGGTACTGTTTTCTATCAGTTGGCAAGGTGCGCACACAATCCCAGTGTTGTACAGCTTGCTTCTTCACCTTCCCGAAGCTGCCGCTCTCGCCGGCTGCCGGAGCCCAAGAAGCGGCTTCTTCGCGCAAAGACGATTGTGCCGCTCACAGTGCTCTCCTTAGCGCGGCTTCTGCCGAAAGACGCCCGGCAGCGGCTCTTACCTCCGGAGAGCATCCTACCTTCCTCTTTAGCTCCTCTTCTCATCTACACCTCGGCAACAAGCTTTTCCACTATGTCTGGCTAGGAAAAACTGTGCCAGCACAGAAAACATCTCCCATCGTGTTCTAGAAGTTGCACGGATGTCTGCCAAGTGTTTGGCAGGAAGAAAAGAAAAGTTGTCCAAAACAGCTTCCAATCGAATGTTCCTGTGATTGGAAAAGTCAGGAGAGTGCAAAGGTACTGTTTTCTATCAGTTGGCAAGGTGCGCACACAATCCCAGTGTTGTACAGCTTGCTTCTTCACCTTCCCGAAGCTGCCGCTCTCGCCGGCTGCCGGAGCCCAAGAAGCGGCTTCTTCGCGCAAAGACGATTGTGCCGCTCACAGTGCTCTCCTTAGCGCGGCTTCTGCCGAAAGACGCCCGGCAGCGGCTCTTACCTCCGAGAGCATCCTACCTTCCTCTTTAGCTCCTCTTCTCCTCTACACCTCGGCAACAAGCTTTTCCACTATGTCTGGCTAGGAAAAACTGTGCCAGCACAGAAAACATCTCCCATCGTGTTCTAGAAGTTGCACGGATGTCTGCCAAGTGTTTGGCAGGAAGAAAAGAAAAGTTGTCCAAAACAGCTTCCAATCGAATGTTCCTGTGATTGGAAAAGTCAGGAGAGTGCAAAGGTACTGTTTTCTATCAGTTGGCAAGGTGCGCACACAATCCCAGTGTTGTACAGCTTGCTTCTTCACCTTCCCGAAGCTGCCGCTCTCGCCGGCTGCCGGAGCCCAAGAAGCGGCTTCTTCGCGCAAAGACGATTGTGCCGCTCACAGTGCTCTCCTTAGCGCGGCTTCTGCCGAAAGACGCCCGGCAGCGGCTCTTACCTCCGGAGAGCATCCTACCTTCCTCTTTAGCTCCTCTTCTCATCTACACCTCGGCAACAAGCTTTTCCACTATGTCTGGCTAGGAAAAACTGTGCCAGCACAGAAAACATCTCCCATCGTGTTCTAGAAGTTGCACGGATGTCTGCCAAGTGTTTGGCAGGAAGAAAAGAAAAGTTGTCCAAAACAGCTTCCAATCGAATGTTCCTGTGATTGGAAAAGTCAGGAGAGTGCAAAGGTACTGTTTTCTATCAGTTGGCAAGGTGCGCACACAATCCCAGTGTTGTACAGCTTGCTTCTTCACCTTCCCGAAGCTGCCGCTCTCGCCGGCTGCCGGAGCCCAAGAAGCGGCTTCTTCGCGCAAAGACGATTGTGCCGCTCACAGTGCTCTCCTTAGCGCGGCTTCTGCCGAAAGACGCCCGGCAGCGGCTCTTACCTCCGGAGAGCATCCTACCTTCCTCTTTAGCTCCTCTTCTCATCTACACCTCGGCAACAAGCTTTTCCACTATGTCTGGCTAGGAAAAACTGTGCCAGCACAGAAAACATCTCCCCTCGTGTTCTAGAAGTTGCACGGATGTCTGCCAAGTGTTTGGCAGGAAGAAAAGAAAAGTTGTCCAAAACAGCTTCCAATCGAATGTTCCTGTGATTGGAAAAGTCAGGAGAGTGCAAAGGTACTGTTTTCTATCAGTTGGCAAGGTGCGCACACAATCCCAGTGTTGTACAGCTTGCTTCTTCACCTTCCCGAAGCTGCCGCTCTCGCCGGCTGCCGGAGCCCAAGAAGCGGCTTCTTCGCGCAAAGACGATTGTGCCGCTCACAGCGCTCTCCTTAGCGCGGCTTCTGCCGAAAGACGCCCGGCAGCGGCTCTTACCTCCGGAGAGCATCCTACCTTCCTCTTTAGCTCCTCTTCTCATCTACACCTCGGCAACAAGCTTTTCCACTATGTCTGGCTAGGAAAAACTGTGCCAGCACAGAAAACATCTCCCATCGTGTTCTAGAAGTTGCACGGATGTCTGCCAAGTGTTTGGCAGGAAGAAAAGAAAAGTTGTCCAAAACAGCTTCCAATCGAATGTTCCTGTGATTGGAAAAGTCAGGAGAGTGCAAAGGTACTGTTTTCTATCAGTTGGCAACGTGCGCACACAATCCCAGTGTTGTACAGCTTGCTTCTTCACCTTCCCGAAGCTGCCGCTCTCGCCGGCTGCCGGAGTCCAAGAAGCGGCTTCTTCGCGCAAAGACGATTGTGCCGCTCACAGTGCTCTCCTTAGCGCGGCTTCTGCCGAAAGACGCCCGGCAGCGGCTCTTACCTCCGGAGAGCATCCTACCTTCCTCTTTAGCTCCTCTTCTCATCTACACCTCGGCAACAAGCTTTTCCACTATGTCTGGCTAGGAAAAACTGTGCCAGCACAGAAAACATCTCCCCTCGTGTTCTAGAAGTTGCACGGATGTCTGCCAAGTGTTTGGCAGGAAGAAAAGAAAAGTTGTCCAAAACAGCTTCCAATCGAATGTTCCTGTGATTGGAAAAGTCAGGAGAGTGCAAAGGTACTGTTTTCTATCAGTTGGCAAGGTGCGCACACAATCCCAGTGTTGTACAGCTTGCTTCTTCACCTTCCCGAAGCTGCCGCTCTCGCCGGCTGCCGGAGCCCAAGAAGCGGCTTCTTCGCGCAAAGACGATTGTGCCGCTCACAGTGCTCTCCTTAGCGCGGCTTCTGCCGAAAGACGCCCGGCAGCGGCTCTTACCTCCGGAGAGCATCCTACCTTCCTCTTTAGCTCCTCTTCTCATCTACACCTCGGCAACAAGCTTTTCCACTATGTCTGGCTAGGAAAAACTGTGCCAGCACAGAAAACATCTCCCCTCGTGTTCTAGAAGTTGCACGGATGTCTGCCAAGTGTTTGGCAGGAAGAAAAGAAAAGTTGTCCAAAACAGCTTCCAATCGAATGTTCCTGTGATTGGAAAAGTCAGGAGAGTGCAAAGGTACTGTTTTCTATCAGTTGGCAAGGTGCGCACACAATCCCAGTGTTGTACAGCTTGCTTCTTCACCTTCCCGAAGCTGCCGCTCTCGCCGGCTGCCGGAGCCCAAGAAGCGGCTTCTTCGCGCAAAGACGATTGTGCCGCTCACAGTGCTCTCCTTAGCGCGGCTTCTGCCGAAAGACGCCCCGGCAGCGGCTCTTACCTCCGGAGAGCATCCTACCTTCCTCTTTAGCTCCTCTTCTCATCTACACCTCGGCAACAAGCTTTTCCACTATGTCTGGCTAGAAAAACTGTGCCAGCACAGAAAACATCTCCCCTCGTGTTCTAGAAGTTGCACGGATGTTTGCCAAGTGTTTGGCAGAAGAAAAGAAAAGTTGTCCAAAACAGCTTCCAATCGAATGTTCCTGTGATTGGAAAAGTCAGGAGAGTGCAAAGGTACTGTTTTCTATCAGTTGGCAAGGTGCGCACACAATCCCAGTGTTGTACAGCTTGCTTCTTCACCTTCCCGAAGCTGCCGCTCTCGCCGGCTGCCGGAGCCCAAGAAGCGGCTTCTTCGCGCAAAGACGATTGTGCCGCTCACAGTGCTCTCCTTAGCGCGGCTTCTGCCGAAAGACGCCCGGCAGCGGCTCTTACCTCCGGAGAGCATCCTACCTTCCTCTTTAGCTCCTCTTCTCATCTACACCTCGGCAACAAGCTTTTCCACTATGTCTGGCTAGGAAAAACTGTGCCAGCACAGAAAACATCTCCCCTCGTGTTTCTAGAAGTTGCACGGATGTCTGCCAAGTGTTTGGCAGGAAGAAAAGAAAAGTTGTCCAAAACAGCTTCCAATCGAATGTTCCTGTGATTGGAAAAGTCAGGAGAGTGCAAAGGTACTGTTTTCTATCAGTTGGCAAGGTGCGCACACAATCCCAGTGTTGTACAGCTTGCTTCTTCACCTTCCCGAAGCTGCCGCTCTCGCCGGCTGCCGGAGCCCAAGAAGCGGCTTCTTCGCGCAAAGACGATTGTGCCGCTCACAGTGCTCTCCTTAGCGCGGCTTCTGCCGAAAGACGCCCGGCAGCGGCTCTTACCTCCGGAGAGCATCCTACCTTCCTCTTTAGCTCCTCTTCTCATCTACACCTCGGCAACAAGCTTTTCCACTATGTCTGGCTAGGAAAAACTGTGCCAGCACAGAAAACATCTCCCCTCGTGTTCTAGAAGTTGCACGGATGTCTGCCAAGTGTTTGGCAGGAAGAAAAGAAAAGTTGTCCAAAACAGCTTCCAATCGAATGTTCCTGTGATTGGAAAAGTCAGGAGAGTGCAAAGGTACTGTTTTCTATCAGTTGGCAAGGTGCGCACACAATCCCAGTGTTGTACAGCTTGCTTCTTCACCTTCCCGAAGCTGCCGCTCTCGCCGGCTGCCGGAGCCCAAGAAGCGGCTTCTTCGCGCAAAGACGATTGTGCCGCTCACAGTGCTCTCCTTAGCGCGGCTTCTGCCGAAAGACGCCCGGCAGCGGCTCTTACCTCCGGAGAGCATCCTACCTTCCTCTTTAGCTCCTCTTCTCATCTACACCTCGGCAACAAGCTTTTCCACTATGTCTGGCTAGGAAAAACTGTGCCAGCACAGAAAACATCTCCCCTCGTGTTCTAGAAGTTGCACGGATGTCTGCCAAGTGTTTGGCAGGAAGAAAAGAAAAGTTGTCCAAAACAGCTTCCAATCGAATGTTCCTGTGATTGGAAAAGTCAGGAGAGTGCAAAGGTACTGTTTTCTATCAGTTGGCAAGGTGCGCACACAATCCCAGTGTTGTACAGCTTGCTTCTTCACCTTCCCGAAGCTGCCGCTCTCGCCGGCTGCCGGAGCCCAAGAAGCGGCTTCTTCGCGCAAAGACGATTGTGCCGCTCACAGCGCTCTCCTTAGCGCGGCTTCTGCCGAAAGACGCCCGGCAGCGGCTCTTACCTCCGGAGAGCATCCTACCTTCCTCTTTAGCTCCTCTTCTCATCTACACCTCGGCAACAAGCTTTTCCACTATGTCTGGCTAGGAAAAACTGTGCCAGCACAGAAAACATCTCCCCTCGTGTTCTAGAAGTTGCACGGATGTCTGCCAAGTGTTTGGCAGGAAGAAAAGAAAAGTTGTCCAAAACAGCTTCCAATCGAATGTTCCTGTGATTGGAAAAGTCAGGAGAGTGCAAAGGTACTGTTTTCTATCAGTTGGCAAGGTGCGCACACAATCCCAGTGTTGTACAGCTTGCTTCTTCACCTTCCCGAAGCTGCCGCTCTCGCCGGCTGCCGGAGCCCAAGAAGCGGCTTCTTCGCGCAAAGACGATTGTGCCGCTCACAGCGCTCTCCTTAGCGCGGCTTCTGCCGAAAGACGCCCGGCAGCGGCTCTTACCTCCGGAGAGCATCCTACCTTCCTCTTTAGCTCCTCTTCTCATCTACACCTCGGCAACAAGCTTTTCCACTATGTCTGGCTAGGAAAAACTGTGCCAGCACAGAAAACATCTCCCCTCGTGTTCTAGAAGTTGCACGGATGTCTGCCAAGTGTTTGGCAGGAAGAAAATAAAGTTGTCCAAAACAGCTTCCAATCGAATGTTCCTGTGATTGGAAAAGTCAGGAGAGTGCAAAGGTACTGTTTTCTATCAGTTGGCAAGGTGCGCACACAATCCCAGTGTGGTACAGCTTGCTTCTTCACCTTCCCGAAGCTGCCGCTCTCGCCGGCTGCCGGAGCCCAAGAAGCGGCTTCTTCGCGCAAAGACGATTGTGCCGCTCACAGCGCTCTCCTTAGCGCGGCTTCTGCCGAAAGACGCCCGGCAGCGGCTCTTACCTCCGGAGAGCATCCTACCTTCCTCTTTAGCTCCTCTTCTCATCTACACCTCGGCAACAAGCTTTTCCACTATGTCTGGCTAGGAAAAACTGTGCCAGCACAGAAAACATCTCCCATCGTGTTCTAGAAGTTGCACGGATGTCTGCCAAGTGTTTGGCAGGAAGAAAAGAAAAGTTGTCCAAAACAGCTTCCAATCGAATGTTCCTGTGATTGGAAAAGTCAGGAGAGTGCAAAGGTACTGTTTTCTATCAGTTGGCAAGGTGCGCACACAATCCCAGTGTGGTACAGCTTGCTTCTTCACCTTCCCGAAGCTGCCGCTCTCGCCGGCTGCCGGAGCCCAAGAAGCGGCTTCTTCGCGCAAAGACGATTGTGCCGCTCACAGTGCTCTCCTTAGCGCGGCTTCTGCCGAAAGACGCCCGGCAGCGGCTCTTACCTCCGGAGAGCATCCTACCTTCCTCTTTAGCTCCTCTTCTCATCTACACCTCGGCAACAAGCTTTTCCACTATGTCTGGCTAGGAAAAACTGTGCCAGCACAGAAAACATCTCCCCTCGTGTTCTAGAAGTTGCACGGATGTCTGCCAAGTGTTTGGCAGGAAGAAAAGAAAAGTTGTCCAAAACAGCTTCCAATCGAATGTTCCTGTGATTGGAAAAGTCAGGAGAGTGCAAAGGTACTGTTTTCTATCAGTTGGCAAGGTGCGCACACAATCCCAGTGTGGTACAGCTTGCTTCTTCACCTTCCCGAAGCTGCCGCTCTCGCCGGCTGCCGGAGCCCAAGAAGCGGCTTCTTCGCGCAAAGACGATTGTGCCGCTCACAGTGCTCTCCTTAGCGCGGCTTCTGCCGAAAGACGCCCGGCAGCGGCTCTTACCTCCGGAGAGCATCCTACCTTCCTCTTTAGCTCCTCTTCTCATCTACACCTCGGCAACAAGCTTTTCCACTATGTCTGGCTAGGAAAAACTGTGCCAGCACAGAAAACATCTCCCCTCGTGTTCTAGAAGTTGCACGGATGTCTGCCAAGTGTTTGGCAGGAAGAAAAGAAAAGTTGTCCAAAACAGCTTCCAATCGAATGTTCCTGTGATTGGAAAAGTCAGGAGAGTGCAAAGGTACTGTTTTCTATCAGTTGGCAAGGTGCGCACACAATCCCAGTGTGGTACAGCTTGCTTCTTCACCTTCCCGAAGCTGCCGCTCTCGCCGGCTGCCGGAGCCCAAGAAGCGGCTTCTTCGCGCAAAGACGATTGTGCCGCTCACAGCGCTCTCCTTAGCGCGGCTTCTGCCGAAAGACGCCCGGCAGCGGCTCTTACCTCCGGAGAGCATCCTACCTTCCTCTTTAGCTCCTCTTCTCATCTACACCTCGGCAACAAGCTTTTCCACTATGTCTGGCTAGGAAAAAACTGTGCCAGCACAGAAAACATCTCCCATCGTGTTCTAGAAGTTGCACGGATGTCTGCCAAGTGTTTGGCAGGAAGAAAAGAAAAGTTGTCCAAAACAGCTTCCAATCGAATGTTCCTGTGATTGGAAAAGTCAGGAGAGTGCAAAGGTACTGTTTTCTATCAGTTGGCAAGGTGCGCACACAATCCCAGTGTGGTACAGCTTGCTTCTTCACCTTCTCAGCTTGCTTCTTCACCTTCCCGAAGCTGCCGCTCTCGCCGGCTGCCGGAGCCCAAGAAGCGGCTTCTTCGCGCAAAGACGATTGTGCCGCTCACAGCGCTCTCCTTAGCGCGGCTTCTGCCGAAAGACGCCCGGCAGCGGCTCTTACCTCCGGAGAGCATCCTACCTTCCTCTTTAGCTCCTCTTCTCATCTACACCTCGGCAACAAGCTTTTCCACTATGTCTGGCTAGGAAAAACTGTGCCAGCACAGAAAACATCTCCCCTCGTGTTCTAGAAGTTGCACGGATTGTCTGCAAGTGTTTGGCAGGAAGAAAAGAAAAGTTGTCCAAAACAGCTTCCAATCGAATGTTCCTGTGATTGGAAAAGTCAGGAGAGTGCAAGGTACTGTTTCTATCAGTTGGCAAGGTGCGCACACAATCCCAGTGTTGTACAGCTTGCTTCTTCACCTTCCCGAAGCTGCCGCTCTCGCCGGCTGCCGGAGCCCAAGAAGCGGCTTCTTCGCGCAAAGACGATTGTGCCGCTCACAGCGCTCTCCTTAGCGCGGCTTCTGCCGAAAGACGCCCGCAGCGGCTCTTACCTCCGGAGAGCATCCTACCTTCCTCTTTAGCTCCTCTCCTCATCTACACCTCGGCAACAAGCTTTTCCACTATGTCTGGCTAGGAAAAACTGTGCCAGCACAGAATACATCTCCCTCGTGTTCTAGAAGTTGCACGGATGTCTGCCAAGTGTTTGGCAGGAAGAAAAGAAAAGTTGTCCAAAACAGCTTCCAATCGAATGTTCCTGTGATTGGAAAAGTCAGGAGAGTGCAAAGGTACTGGTTTTCTATCAGTTGGCAAGGTGCGCACACAATCCCAGTGTTGTACAGCTTGCTTCTTCACCTTCCGAAGCTGCCGCTCTCGCCGGCTGCCGGAGCCCAAGAAGCGGCTTCTTCGCGCAAAGACGATTTGTGCCGCTCACAGCGCTCTCCTTAGCGCGGCTTCTGCCGAAAGACGCCCGGCAGCGGCTCTTACCTCCGGAGAGCATCCTACCTTCCTCTTTATGCTCCTCTTCTCATCTACACCTCGGCAACAAGCTTTTCCACTATGTCTGGCTAGAAAAACTGTGGCCAGCACAGAAAACATCTCCCTCGTGTTCTAGAAGTTGCACGGATGTCTGCCAAGTGTTTGGCAGGAAGAAAAGAAAAGTTGTCCAAAACAGCTTCCAATCGAATGTTCCTGTGATTGGAAAAGTCAGGAGAGTGCAAAGGTACTGTTTTCTATCAGTTGGCAAGGTGCGCACACAATCCCAGTGTGTACAGCTTGCTTCTTCACCTTCCCGAAGCTGCCGCTCTCGCCGGCTGCCGGAGCCCAAGAAGCGGCTTCTTCGCGCAAAGACGATTGTGCCGCTCACAGCGCTCTCCTTAGCGCGGCTTTCTGCCGAAAGACGCCCGGCAGCCGGCTCTTACCTCCGGAGAGCATCCTACCTCCTCTTTAGCTCCTCTTCTCATCTACACCTCGGCAACAAGCTTTTCCACTATGTCTGGCTAGGAAAAACTGTGCCAGCACAGAAAACATCTCCCATCGTGTTCTAGAAGTTGCACGGATGTCTGCCAAGTGTTTGGCAGGAAGAAAAGAAAAGTTGTCCAAAAACAGCTTCAATCGAATGTTCTGTGATTGGAAAAGTCAGGAGAGTGCAAAGGTACTGTTTTCTATCAGTTGGCAAGGTGCGCACACAATCCCAGTGTTGTACAGCTTGCTTCTTCACCTTCCCGAAGCTGCCGCTCTCGCCGGCTGCCGGAGCCCAAGAAGCGGCTTCTTCGCGCAAAGACGATTGTGCCGCTCACAGCGCTCTCCTTAGCGCGGCTTCTGCCGAAAGACGCCCGGCAGCGGCTCTTACCTCCGGAGAGCATCCTACCTTCCTCTTTAGCTCCTCTTCTCATCTACACCTCGGCAACAAGCTTTTCCACTATGTCTGGCTAGGAAAACTGTGCCAGCACAGAAAACATCTCCCCTCGTGTTCTAGAAGTTGCACGGATGTCTGCCAAGTGTTTGGCAGGAAGAAAAGAAAAGTTGTCCAAAACAGCATCCAATCGAATGTTCCTGTGATTGAAAAGTCAGGAGAGTGCAAAGGTACTGTTTTCTATCAGTTGGCAAGGTGCGCACACAATCCCAGTGTTGTACAGCTTGCTTCTTCACCTTCCCGAAGCTGCCGCTCTCGCCGGCTGCCGGAGCCCAAGAAGCGGCTTCTTCGCGCAAAGACGATTGTGCCGCTCACAGTGCTCTCCTTAGCGCGGCTTCTGCCGAAAGGACGCCCGGCAGCGGCTCTTACCTCCGGAGAGCATCCTACCTTCCTCTTTAGCTCCTCTTCTCATCTACACCTCGGCAACAAGCTTTTCCACTATGTCTGGCTAGGAAAAACTGTGCCAGCACAGAAAACATCTCCCATCGTGTTCTAGAAGTTGCACGGATGTCTGCCAAGTGTTTGGCAGGAAGAAAAGAAAAGTTGTCCAAAACAGCTTCCAATCGAATGTTCCTGTGATTGGAAAAGTCAGGAGAGTGCAAAGGTACTGTTTTCTATCAGTTGGCAAGGTGCGCACACAATCCCAGTGTTGTACAGCTTGCTTCTTCACCTTCCCGAAGCTGCCGCTCTCGCCGGCTGCCGGAGCCCAAGAAGCGGCTTCTTCGCGCAAAGACGATTGTGCCGCTCACAAGCGCTCTCCTTAGCGCGGCTTCTGCCGAATGACGCCCGGCAGCGGCTCTTACCTCCGGAGAGCATCCTACCTTCCTCTTTAGCTCCTCTTCTCATCTACACCTCGGCAACAAGCTTTTCCACTATGTCTGGCTAGGAAAAAACTGTGCCAGCACAGAAAACATCTCCCATCGTGTTCTAGAAGTTGCACGGATGTCTGCCAAGTGTTTGGCAGGAAGAAAAGAAAAGTTGTCCAAAACAGCTTCCAATCGAATGTTCCTGTGATTGGAAAAGTCAGGAGAGTGCAAAGGTACTGTTTTCTATCAGTTGGCAAGGTGCGCACACAATCCCAGTGTTGTACAGCTTGCTTCTTCACCTTCCCGAAGCTGCCGCTCTCGCCGGCTGCCGGAGCCCAAGAAGCGGCTTCTTCGCGCAAAGACGATTGTGCCGCTCACAGCGCTCTCCTTAGCGCGGCTTCTGCCGAAAGACGCCCGGCAGCGGCTCTTACCTCCGGAGAGCATCCTACCTTCCTCTTTAGCTCCTCTTCTCATCTACACCTCGGCAACAAGCTTTCCCACTATGTCTGGCTAGGAAAAACTGTGCCAGCACAGAAAACATCTCCATCGTGTTCTAGAAGTTGCACGGATGTCTGCCAAGTGTTTGGCAGAAGAAAAGAAAAGTTGTCCAAAACAGCTTCCAATCGAATGTTCCTGTGATTGGAAAAGTCAGGAGAGTGCAAAGGTACTGTTTTCTATCAGTTGGCAAGGTGCGCACACATTCCCAGTGTTGTACAGCTTGCTTCTTCACCTTCCCGAAGCTGCCGCTCTCGCCGGCTGCCGGAGCCCAAGAAGCGGCTTCTTCGCGCAAAGACGATTGTGCCGCTCACAGCGCTCTCCTTAGCGCGGCTTCTGCCGAAAGACGCCCGGCAGCGGCTCTTACCTCCGGAGAGCATCCTACCTTCCTCTTTAGCTCCTCTTCTCATCTACACCTCGGCAACAAGCTTTTCCACTATGTCTGGCTAGGAAAAACTGTGCCAGCACAGAAAACATCTCCCCTCGTGTTCTAGAAGTTGCACGGATGTCTGCCAAGTGTTTGGCAGGAAGAAAAGAAAGTTGTCCAAAACAGCTTCCAATCGAATGTTCCTGTGATTGGAAAAGTCAGGAGAGTGCAAAGGTACTGTTTCTATCAGTTGGCAAGGTGCGCACACAATCCCAGTGTTGTACAGCTTGCTTCTTCACCTTCCCGAAGCTGCCGCTCTCGCCGGCTGCCGGAGCCCAAGAAGCGGCTTCTTCGCGCAAAGACGATTGTGCCGCTCACAGTGCTCTCCTTAGCGCGGCTTCTGCCGAAAGACGCCCGGCAGCGGCTCTTACCTCCGGAGAGCATCCTACCTTCCTCTTTAGCTCCTCTTCTCATCTACACCTCGGCAAAAAGCTTTCCCACTATGTCTGGCTAGGAAAAACTGTGCAGCACAGAAAACATCTCCCCTCGTGTTCTAGAAGTTGCACGGATGTCTGCCAAGTGTTTGGCAGGAAGAAAAGAAAAGTTGTCCAAAACAGCTTCCAATCGAATGTTCCTGTGATTGGAAAAGTCAGGAGAGTGCAAAGGTACTGTTTTCTATCAGTTGGCAAGGTGCGCACACAATCCAGTGTTGTACAGCTTGCTTCTTCACCTTCCCGAAGCTGCCGCTCTCGCCGGCTGCCGGAGCCCAAGAAGCGGCTTCTTCGCGCAAAGACGATTGTGCCGCTCACAGTGCTCTCCTTAGCGCGGCTTCTGCCGAAAGACGCCCGGCAGCGGCTCTTACCTCCGGAGAGCATCCTACCTTCCTCTTAGCTCCTCTTCTCATCTACACCTCGGCAACAAGCTTTCCACTATGTCTGGCTAGGAAAAACTGTGCCAGCACAGAAAACATCTCCCATCGTGTTCTAGAAGTTGCACGGATGTCTGCCAAGTGTTTGGCAGGAAGAAAAGAAAAGTTGTCCAAAACAGCTTCCAATCGAATGTTCCTGTGATTGGAAAAGTCAGGAGAGTGCAAAGGTACTGTTTTCTATCAGTGGCAAGGTGCGCACACAATCCCAGTGTTGTACAGCTTGCTTCTTCACCTTCCCGAAGCTGCCGCTCTCGCCGGCTGCCGGAGCCCAAGAAGCGGCTTCTTCGCGCAAAAGACGATTGTGCCGCTCACAGCGCTCTCCTTAGCGCGGCTTCTGCCGAAAGACGCCCGGCAGCGGCTCTTACCTCCGGAGAGTATCCTACCTTCCTCTTTAGCTCCTCTTCTCATCTACACCTCGGCAACAAGCTTTTCCACTATGTCTGGCTAGGAAAAACTGTGCCAGCACAGAAAACATCTCCCCTCGTGTTCTAGAAGTTGCACGGATGTCTGCCAAGTGTTTGGCAGGAAGAAAAGAAAAGTTGTCCAAAACAGCTTCCAATCGAATGTTCCTGTGATTGGAAAAGTCAGGAGAGTGCAAAGGTACTGTTTTTCTATCAGTTGGCAAGGTGCGCACACAATCCCAGTGTTGTACAGCTTGCTTCTTCACCTTCCCGAAGCTGCCGCTCTCGCCGGCTGCCGGAGCCCAAGAAGCGGCTTCTTCGCGCAAAGACGATTGTGCCGCTCACAGCGCTCTCCTTAGCGCGGCTTCTGCCGAAAGACGCCCGGCAGCGGCTCTTACCTCCGGAGAGCATCCTACCTTCCTCTTTAGCTCCTCTTCTCATCTACACCTCGGCAACAAGCTTTTCCACTATGTCTGGCTAGGAAAAACTGTGCCAGCACAGAAAACATCTCCCATCGTGTTCTAGAAGTTGCACGGATGTCTGCCAAGTGTTTGGCAGGAAGAAAGAAAAGTTGTCCAAAACAGCTTCCAATCGAATGTTCCTGTGATTGGAAAAGTCAGGAGAGTGCAAAGGTACTGTTTTTCTATCAGTTGGCAAGGTGCGCACACAATCCCAGTGTTGTACAGCTTGCTTCTTCACCTTCCCGAAGCTGCCGCTCTCGCCGGCTGCCGGAGCCCAAGAAGCGGCTTCTTCGCGCAAAGACGATTGTGCCGCTCACAGCGCTCTCCTTAGCGCGGCTTCTGCCGAAAGACGCCCGGCAGCGGCTCTTACCTCCGGAGAGCATCCTACCTTCCTCTTTAGCTCCTCTTCTCATCTACACCTCGGCAACAAGCTTTTCCACTATGTCTGGCTAGGAAAAACTGTGCCAGCACAGAAAACATCTCCCCTCGTGTTCTAGAAGTTGCACGGATGTCTGCAAGTGTTTGGCAGGAAGAAAAGAAAAGTTGTCCAAAACAGCTTCCAATCGAATGTTCCTGTGATTGGAAAAGTCAGGAGAGTGCAAAGGTACTGTTTTCTATCAGTTGGCAAGGTGCGCACACAATCCCAGTGTTGTACAGCTTGCTTCTTCACCTTCCCGAAGCTGCCGCTCTCGCCGGCTGCCGGAGCCCAAGAAGCGGCTTCTTCGCGCAAAGACGATTGTGCCGCTCACAGTGCTCTCCTTAGCGCGGCTTCTGCCGAAAGACGCCCTGGCAGCGGCTCTTACCTCCGGAGAGCATCCTACCTTCCTCTTTAGCTCCTCTTCTCATCTACACCTCGGCAACAAGCTTTTCCACCTATGTCTGGCTAGGAAAAACTGTGCCAGCACAGAAAACATCTCCCCTCGTGTTCTAGAAGTTGCACGGATGTCTGCCAAGTGTTTGGCAGGAAGAAAAGAAAAGTTGTCCAAAACAGCTTCAATCGAATGTTCCTGTGATTGGAAAAGTCAGGAGAGTGCAAAGGTACTGTTTTCTATCAGTTGCAAGGTGCGCACACAATCCCAGTGTGTACAGCTTGCTTCTTCACCTTCCCGAAGCTGCCGCTCTCGCCGGCTGCC
Source organism: Melospiza melodia melodia (assembly GCF_035770615.1). Taxonomy (NCBI): domain Eukaryota; kingdom Metazoa; phylum Chordata; class Aves; order Passeriformes; family Passerellidae; genus Melospiza; species Melospiza melodia. The sequence goes on from NW_026948567.1 coordinate 35,516, forward strand.
GGAGCCCAAGAAGCGGCTTCTTCGCGCAAAGACGATTGTGCCGCTCACAGCGCTCTCCTTAGCGCGGCTTCTGCCGAATGACGCCCGGCAGCGGGCTCTTACCTCCGGAGAGCATCCTACCTTCCTCTTTAGCTCCTCTTCTCATCTACACCTCGGCAACAAGCTTTTCCACTATGTCTGCTAGGAAAAACTGTGCCAGCACAGAAAACATCTCCATCGTGTTCTAGAAGTTGCACGGATGTCTGCCAAGTGTTTGGCAGGAAGAAAAGAAAAGTTGTCCAAAACAGCTTCCAATCGAATGTTCCTGTGATTGGAAAAGTCAGGAGAGTGCAAAGGTACTGTTTTCTATCAGTTGGCAAGGTGCGCACACAATCCCAGTGTTGTACAGCTTGCTTCTTCACCTTCCCGAAGCTGCCGCTCTCGCCGGCTGCCGGAGCCCAAGAAGCGGCTTCTTCGCGCAAAGACGATTGTGCCGCTCACAGCGCTCTCCTTAGCGCGGCTTCTGCCGAAAGACGCCCGGCAGCGGCTCTTACCTCCGGAGAGCATCCTACCTTCCTCTTTAGCTCCTCTTCTCATCTACACCTCGGCAACAAGCTTTCCCACTATGTCTGGCTAGGAAAACTGTGCCAGCACAGAAAACATCTCCCCTCGTGTTCTAGAAGTTGCACGGATGTCTGCCAAGTGTTTGGCAGGAAGAAAAGAAAAGTTGTCCAAAACAGCTTCCAATCGAATGTTCCTGTGATTGGAAAAGTCAGGAGAGTGCAAAGGTACTGTTTTCTATCAGTTGCAAGGTGCGCACACATTCCCAGTGTTGTACAGCTTGCTTCTTCACCTTCCCGAAGCTGCCGCTCTCGCCGGCTGCCGGAGCCCAAGAAGCGGCTTCTTCGCGCAAAGACGATTGTGCCGCTCACAGCGCTCTCCTTAGCGCGGCTTCTGCCGAAAGACGCCCGGCAGCGGCTCTTACCTCCGGAGAGCATCCTACCTTCCTCTTTAGCTCCTCTTCTCATCTACACCTCGGCAACAAGCTTTTCCACTATGTCTGGCTAGGAAAAACTGTGCCAGCACAGAAAACATCTCCCCTCGTGTTCTAGAAGTTGCACGGATGTCTGCCAAGTGTTTGGCAGGAAGAAAAGAAAAGTTGTCCAAAACAGCTTCAATCGAATGTTCCTGTGATTGGAAAAGTCAGGAGAGTGCAAAGGTACTGTTTTCTATCAGTTGGCAAGGTGCGCACACAATCCCAGTGTTGTACAGCTTGCTTCTTCACCTTCCGAAGCTGCCGCTCTCGCCGGCTGCCGGAGCCCAAGAAGCGGCTTCTTCGCGCAAAGACGATTGTGCCGCTCACAGTGCTCTCCTTAGCGCGGCTTCTGCCGAAAGACGCCCGGCAGCGGCTCTTACCTCCGGAGAGCATCCTACCTTCCTCTTTAGCTCCTCTTCTCATCTACACCTCGGCAAAAAGCTTTCCCACTATGTCTGGCTAGGAAAAACTGTGCCAGCACAGAAAACATCTCCCCTCGTGTTCTAGAAGTTGCACGGATGTCTGCCAAGTGTTTGGCAGGAAGAAAAGAAAAGTTGTCCAAAACAGCTTCCAATCGAATGTTCCTGTGATTGGAAAAGTCAGGAGAGTGCAAAGGTACTGTTTTCTATCAGTTGGCAAGGTGCGCACACAATCCCAGTGTTGTACAGCTTGCTTCTTCACCTTCCCGAAGCTGCCGCTCTCGCCGGCTGCCGGAGCCCAAGAAGCGGCTTCTTCGCGCAAAGACGATTGTGCCGCTCACAGCGCTCTCCTTAGCGCGGCTTCTGCCGAAAGACGCCCGCAGCGGCTCTTACCTCCGGAGAGCATCCTACCTTCCTCTTTAGCTCCTCTTCTCATCTACACCTCGGCAACAAGCTTTTCCACTATGTCTGGCTAGGAAAAACTGTGCCAGCACAGAAAACATCTCCCATCGTGTTCTAGAAGTTGCACGGATGTCTGCCAAGTGTTTGGCAGGAAGAAAAGAAAAGTTGTCCAAAACAGCTTCCAATCGAATGTTCCTGTGATTGGAAAAGTCAGGAGAGTGCAAAGGTACTGTTTTCTATCAGTTGGCAAGGTGCGCACACAATCCCAGTGTTGTACAGCTTGCTTCTTCACCTTCCCGAAGCTGCCGCTCTCGCCGGCTGCCGGAGCCCAAGAAGCGGCTTCTTCGCGCAAAGACGATTGTGCCGCTCACAGCGCTCTCCTTAGCGCGGCTTCTGCCGAAAGACGCCCGGCAGCGGCTCTTACCTCCGGAGAGTATCCTACCTCCTCTTTAGCTCCTCTTCTCATCTACACCTCGGCAACAAGCTTTTCCACTATGTCTGGCTAGGAAAAACTGTGCCAGCACAGAAAACATCTCCCCTCGTGTTCTAGAAGTTGCACGGATGTCTGCCAAGTGTTTGGCAGGAAGAAAAGAAAAGTTGTCCAAAACAGCTTCCAATCGAATGTTCCTGTGATTGGAAAAGTCAGGAGAGTGCAAAGGTACTGTTTTCTATCAGTTGGCAAGGTGCGCACACAATCCCAGTGTTGTACAGCTTGCTTCTTCACCTTCCCGAAGCTGCCGCTCTCGCCGGCTGCCGGAGCCCAAGAAGCGGCTTCTTCGCGCAAAGACGATTGTGCCGCTCACAGCGCTCTCCTTAGCGCGGCTTCTGCCGAAAGACGCCCGGCAGCGGCTCTTACCTCCGGAGAGCATCCTACCTTCCTCTTTAGCTCCTCTTCTCATCTACACCTCGGCAACAAGCTTTTCCACTATGTCTGGCTAGGAAAAACTGTGCCAGCACAGAAAACATCTCCCATCGTGTTCTAGAAGTTGCACGGATGTCTGCCAAGTGTTTGGCAGGAAGAAAAGAAAAGTTGTCCAAAACAGCTTCCAATCGAATGTTCCTGTGATTGGAAAAGTCAGGAGAGTGCAAAGGTACTGTTTCTATCAGTTGGCAAGGTGCGCACACAATCCCAGTGTTGTACAGCTTGCTTCTTCACCTTCCCGAAGCTGCCGCTCTCGCCGGCTGCCGGAGCCCAAGAAGCGGCTTCTTCGCGCAAAGACGATTGTGCCGCTCACAGTGCTCTCCTTAGCGCGGCTTCTGCCGAAAGACGCCCGGCAGCGGCTCTTACCTCCGGAGAGCATCCTACCTTCCTCTTTAGCTCCTCTTCTCATCTACACCTCGGCAAAAAGCTTTCCCACTATGTCTGGCTAGGAAAAACTGTGCCAGCACAGAAAACATCTCCCCTCGTGTTCTAGAAGTTGCACGGATGTCTGCCAAGTGTTTGGCAGGAAGAAAAGGAAAAGTTGTCCAAAACAGCTTCCAATCGAATGTTCCTGTGATTGGAAAAGTCAGGAGAGTGCAAAGGTACTGTTTTCTATCAGTTGGCAAGGTGCGCACACAATCCAGTGTTGTACAGCTTGCTTCTTCACCTTCCCGAAGCTGCCGCTCTCGCCGGCTGCCGGAGCCCAAGAAGCGGCTTCTTCGCGCAAAGACGATTGTGCCGCTCACAGGGCTCTCCTTAGCGCGGCTTCTGCCGAAAGACGCCCGGCAGCGGCTCTTACCTCGGAGAGCATCCTACCTTCCTCTTTAGCTCCTCTTCTCATCTACACCTCGGCAACAAGCTTTTCCACTATGTCTGGCTAGGAAAAACTGTGCCAGCACAGAAAACATCTCCCCTCGTGTTCTAGAAGTTGCACGGATGTCTGCCAAGTGTTTGGCAGGAAGAAAAGAAAAGTTGTCCAAAACAGCTTCCAATCGAATGTTCCTGTGATTGGAAAAGTCAGGAGAGTGCAAAGGTACTGTTTTCTATCAGTTGGCAAGGTGCGCACACAATCCCAGTGTTGTACAGCTTGCTTCTTCACCTTCCCGAAGCTGCCGCTCTCGCCGGTTGCCGGAGCCCAAGAAGCGGCTTCTTCGCGCAAAGACGATTGTGCCTCTCACAGTGCTCTCCTTAGCGCGGCTTCTGCCGAAAGACGCCCGGCAGCGGCTCTTACCTCCGGAGAGTATCCTACCTTCCTCTTTAGCTCCTCTTCTCATCTACACCTCGGCAACAAGCTTTTCCACTATGTCTGGCTAGGAAAAACTGTGCCAGCACAGAAAACATCTCCCCTCGTGTTCTAGAAGTTGCACGGATGTCTGCCAAGTGTTTGGCAGGAAGAAAAGAAAAGTTGTCCAAAACAGCTTCCAATCGAATGTTCCTGTGATTGGAAAAGTCAGGAGAGTGCAAAGGTACTGTTTTCTATCAGTTGGCAAGGTGCGCACACAATCCCAGTGTTGTACAGCTTGCTTCTTCACCTTCCCGAAGCTGCCGCTCTCGCCGGCTGCCGGAGCCCAAGAAGCGGCTTCTTCGCGCAAAGACGATTGTGCCGCTCACAGCGCTCTCCTTAGCGCGGCTTCTGCCGAAAGACGCCCGGCAGCGGCTCTTACCTCCGGAGAGCATCCTACCTTCCTCTTTAGCTCCTCTTCTCATCTACACCTCGGCAACAAGCTTTCCACTATGTCTGGCTAGGAAAAACTGTGCCAGCACAGAAAACATCTCCCATCGTGTTCTAGAAGTTGCACGGATGTCTGCCAAGTGTTTGGCAGGAAGAAAAGAAAAGTTTCCAAAACAGCTTCCAATCGAATGTTCCTGTGATTGGAAAAGTCAGGAGAGTGCAAAGGTACTGTTTTCTATCAGTTGGCAAGGTGCGCACACAATCCAGTGTTGTACAGCTTGCTTCTTCACCTTCCCGAAGCTGCCGCTCTCGCCGGCTGCCGGAGCCCAAGAAGCGGCTTCTTCGCGCAAAGACGATTGTGCCGCTCACAGTGCTCTCCTTAGCGCGGCTTCTGCCGAAAGACGCCCGGCAGCGGCTCTTACCTCCGGAGAGCATCCTACCTTCCTCTTTAGCTCCTCTTCTCATCTACACCTCGGCAAAAAGCTTTCCCACTATGTCTGGCTAGGAAAAAACTGTGCCAGCACAGAAAACATCTCCCCTCGTGTTCTAGAAGTTGCACGGATGTCTGCCAAGTGTTTGGCAGGAAGAAAAGAAAAGTTGTCAAAACAGCTTCCAATCGAATGTTCCTGTGATTGGAAAAGTCAGGAGAGTGCAAAGGTACTGTTTTCTATCAGTTGGCAAGGTGCGCACACAATCCCAGTGCTTGTACAGCTTGCTTCTTCACCTTCCCGAAGCTGCCGCTCTCGCCGGCTGCCGGAGCCCAAGAAGCGGCTTCTTCGCGCAAAGACGATTGTGCCGCTCACAGTGCTCTCCTTAGCGCGGCTTCTGCCGAAAGACGCCCGGCAGCGGCTCTTACCTCCGGAGAGCATCCTACCTTCCTCTTTAGCTCCTCTTCTCATCTACACCTCGGCAACAAGCTTTTCCACTATGTCTGGCTAGGAAAAACTGTGCCAGCACAGAAAACATCTCCCCTCGTGTTCTAGAAGTTGCACGGATGTCTGCCAAGTGTTTGGCAGGAAGAAAAGAAAAGTTGTCCAAAACAGCTTCCAATCGAATGTTCCTGTGATTGGAAAAGTCAGGAGAGTGCAAAGGTACTGTTTTCTATCAGTTGGCAAGGTGCGCACACAATCCCAGTGTTGTACAGCTTGCTTCTTCACCTTCCCGAAGCTGCCGCTCTCGCCGGCTGCCGGAGCCCAAGAAGCGGCTTCTTCGCGCCAAAGACGATTGTGCCGCTCACAGGGCTCTCCTTAGCGCGGCTTCTGCCGAAAGACGCCCGGCAGCGGCTCTTACCTCCGGAGAGCATCCTACCTTCCTCTTTAGCTCCTCTTCTCATCTACACCTCGGCAACAAGCTTTTCCACTATGTCTGGCTAGAAAAACTGTGCCAGCACAGAAAACATCTCCCTCGTGTTCTAGAAGTTGCACGGATGTCTGCCAAGTGTTTGGCAGGAAGAAAAGAAAAGTTGTCCAAAACAGCTTCCAATCGAATGTTCCTGTGATTGGAAAAGTCAGGAGAGTGCAAAGGTACTGTTTTCTATCAGTTGGCAAGGTGCGCACACAATCCCAGTGTTGTACAGCTTGCTTCTTCACCTTCCCGAAGCTGCCGCTCTCGCCGGCTGCCGGAGCCCAAGAAGCGGCTTCTTCGCGCAAAGACGATTGTGCCGCTCACAGCGCTCTCCTTAGCGCGGCTTCTGCCGAAAGACGCCCGGCAGCGGCTCTTACCTCCGGAGAGTATCCTACCTTCCTCTTTAGCTCCTCTTCTCATCTACACCTCGGCAACAAGCTTTTCCACTATGTCTGGCTAGGAAAAACTGTGCCAGCACAGAAAACATCTCCCCTCGTGTTCTAGAAGTTGCACGGATGTCTGCCAAGTGTTTGGCAGGAAGAAAAGAAAAGTTGTCCAAAACAGCTTCCAATCGAATGTTCCTGTGATTGGAAAAGTCAGGAGAGTGCAAAGGTACTGTTTTCTATCAGTTGGCAAGGTGCGCACACAATCCCAGTGTTGTACAGCTTGCTTCTTCACCTTCCCGAAGCTGCCGCTCTCGCCGGCTGCCGGAGCCCAAGAAGCGGCTTCTTCGCGCAAAGACGATTGTGCCGCTCACAGCGCTCTCCTTAGCGCGGCTTCTGCCGAAAGACGCCCGGCAGCGGCTCTTACCTCCGGAGAGCATCCTACCTTCCTCTTTAGCTCCTCTTCTCATCTACACCTCGGCAACAAGCTTTTCCACTATGTCTGGCTAGGAAAAACTGTGCCAGCACAGAAAACATCTCCCATCGTGTTCTAGAAGTTGCACGGATGTCTGCCAAGTGTTTGGCAGGAAGAAAAGAAAAGTTGTCCAAAACAGCTTCCAATCGAATGTTCCTGTGATTGGAAAAGTCAGGAGAGTGCAAAGGTACTGTTTTCTATCAGTTGGCAAGGTGCGCACACAATCCCAGTGTTGTACAGCTTGCTTCTTCACCTTCCCGAAGCTGCCGCTCTCGCCGGCTGCCGGAGCCCAAGAAGCGGCTTCTTCGCGCAAAGACGATTGTGCCGCTCACAGTGCTCTCCTTAGCGCGGCTTCTGCCGAAAGACGCCCGGCAGCGGCTCTTACCTCCGGAGAGCATCCTACCTTCCTCTTTAGCTCCTCTTCTCATCTACACCTCGGCAAAAAGCTTTCCCACTATGTCTGGCTAGGAAAAACTGTGCCAGCACAGAAAACATCTCCCCTCGTGTTCTAGAAGTTGCACGGATGTCTGCCAAGTGTTTGGCAGGAAGAAAAGAAAAGTTGTCCAAAACAGCTTCCAATCGAATGTTCCTGTGATTGGAAAAGTCAGGAGAGTGCAAAGGTACTGTTTTTCTATCAGTTGGCAAGGTGCGCACACAATCCCAGTGTTGTACAGCTTGCTTCTTCACCTTCCCGAAGCTGCCGCTCTCGCCGGCTGCCGGAGCCCAAGAAGCGGCTTCTTCGCGCAAAGACGATTGTGCCGCTCACAGTGCTCTCCTTAGCGCGGCTTCTGCCGAAGACGCCCGGCAGCGGCTCTTACCTCCGGAGAGCATCCTACCTTCCTCTTTAGCTCCTCTTCTCATCTACACCTCGGCAACAAGCTTTTCCACTATGTCTGGCTAGGAAAAACTGTGCCAGCACAGAAAACATCTCCCCTCGTGTTCTAGAAGTTGCACGGATGTCTGCCAAGTGTTTGGCAGGAAGAAAAAGAAAAGTTGTCCAAAACAGCTTCCAATCGAATGTTCCTGTGATTGGAAAAGTCAGGAGAGTGCAAAGGTACTGTTTTTCTATCAGTTGGCAAGGTGCGCACACAATCCCAGTGTTGTACAGCTTGCTTCTTCACCTTCCCGAAGCTGCCGCATCTCGCCGGCTGCCGGAGCCAAGAAGCGGCTTCTTCGCGCAAAGACGATTGTGCCGCTCACAGTGCTCTCCTTAGCGCGGCTTCTGCCGAAAGACGCCCGGCAGCGGCTCTTACCTCCGGAGAGCATCCTACCTTCCTCTTTAGCTCCTCTTCTCATCTACACCTCGGCAACAAGCTTTTCCACTATGTCTGGCTAGGAAAAACTGTGCCAGCACAGAAAACATCTCCCCTCGTGTTCTAGAAGTTGCACGGATGTCTGCCAAGTGTTTGGCAGGAAGAAAAGAAAAGTTGTCCAAAACAGCTTCCAATCGAATGTTCCTGTGATTGGAAAAGTCAGGAGAGTGCAAAGGTACTGTTTTCTATCAGTTGGCAAGGTGCGCACACAATCCCAGTGTTGTACAGCTTGCTTCTTCACCTTCCCGAAGCTGCCGCTCTCGCCGGCTGCCGGAGCCCAAGAAGCGGCTTCTTCGCGCAAAGACGATTGTGCCGCTCACAGTGCTCTCCTTAGCGCGGCTTCTGCCGAAAGACGCCCGGCAGCGGCTCTTACCTCCGGAGAGCATCCTACCTTCCTCTTTAGCTCCTCTTCTCATCTACACCTCGGCAACAAGCTTTTCCACTATGTCTGGCTAGGAAAAACTGTGCCAGCACAGAAAACATCTCCCATCGTGTTCTAGAAGTTGCACGGATGTCTGCCAAGTGTTTGGCAGGAAGAAAAGAAAAGTTGTCCAAAACAGCTTCCAATCGAATGTTCCTGTGATTGGAAAAGTCAGGAGAGTGCAAAGGTACTGTTTTCTATCAGTTGGCAAGGTGCGCACACAATCCCAGTGTTGTACAGCTTGCTTCTTCACCTTCCCGAAGCTGCCGCTCTCGCCGGCTGCCGGAGCCCAAGAAGCGGCTTCTTCGCGCAAAGACGATTGTGCCGCTCACAGCGCTCTCCTTAGCGCGGCTTCTGCCGAAAGACGCCCGGCAGCGGCTCTTACCTCCGGAGAGCATCCTACCTTCCTCTTTAGCTCTCTTCTCATCTACACCTCGGCAACAAGCTTTTCCACTATGTCTGGCTAGGAAAAAACTGTGCCAGCACAGAAAACATCTCCATCGTGTTCTAGAAGTTGCACGGATGTCTGCCAAGTGTTTGGCAGGAAGAAAAGAAAAGTTGTCCAAAACAGCTTCCAATCGAATGTTCCTGTGATTGGAAAAGTCAGGAGAGTGCAAAGGTACTGTTTTCTATCAGTTGGCAAGGTGCGCACACAATCCCAGTGTTGTACAGCTTGCTTCTTCACCTTCCCGAAGCTGCCGCTCTCGCCGGCTGCCGGAGCCCAAGAAGCGGCTTCTTCGCGCAAAGACGATTGTGCCGCTCACAGTGCTCTCCTTAGCGCGGCTTCTGCCGAAAGACGCCCGGCAGCGGCTCTTACCTCCGGAGAGCATCCTACCTTCCTCTTTAGCTCCTCTTCTCATCTACACCTCGGCAACAAGCTTTTCCACTATGTCTGGCTAGGAAAAACTGTGCCAGCACAGAAAACATCTCCCCTCGTGTTCTAGAAGTTGCACGGATGTCTGCCAAGTGTTTGGCAGGAAGAAAAGAAAAGTTGTCCAAAACAGCTTCCAATCGAATGTTCCTGTGATTGGAAAAGTCAGGAGAGTGCAAAGGTACTGTTTTCTATCAGTTGGCAAGGTGCGCACACAATCCCAGTGTTGTACAGCTTGCTTCTTCACCTTCCCGAAGCTGCCGCTCTCGCCGGCTGCCGGAGCCCAAGAAGCGGCTTCTTCGCGCAAAGACGATTGTGCCGCTCACAGCGCTCTCCTTAGCGCGGCTTCTGCCGAAAGACGCCCGGCAGCGGCTCTTACCTCCGGAGAGCATCCTACCTTCCTCTTTAGCTCCTCTTCTCATCTACACCTCGGCAACAAGCTTTTCCACTATGTCTGGCTAGGAAAAACTGTGCCAGCACAGAAAACATCTCCCATCGTGTTCTAGAAGTTGCACGGATGTCTGCCAAGTGTTTGGCAGGAAGAAAAGAAAAGTTGTCCAAAACAGCTTCCAATCGAATGTTCCTGTGATTGGAAAAGTCAGGAGAGTGCAAAGGTACTGTTTTCTATCAGTTGGCAAGGTGCGCACACAATCCCAGTGTTGTACAGCTTGCTTCTTCACCTTCCCGAAGCTGCCGCTCTCGCCGGCTGCCGGAGCCCAAGAAGCGGCTTCTTCGCGCAAAGACGATTGTGCCGCTCACAGTGCTCTCCTTAGCGCGGCTTCTGCCGAAAGACGCCCGGCAGCGGCTCTTACCTCCGGAGAGCATCCTACCTTCCTCTTTAGCTCCTCTTCTCATCTACACCTCGGCAACAAGCTTTTCCACTATGTCTGGCTAGGAAAAACTGTGCCAGCACAGAAAACATCTCCCATCGTGTTCTAGAAGTTGCACGGATGTCTGCCAAGTGTTTGGCAGGAAGAAAAGAAAAGTTGTCCAAAACAGCTTCCAATCGAATGTTCCTGTGATTGAAAAGTCAGGAGAGTGCAAAGGTACTGTTTTCTATCAGTTGGCAAGGTGCGCACACAATCCCAGTGTTGTACAGCTTGCTTCTTCACCTTCCCGAAGCTGCCGCTCTCGCCGGCTGCCGGAGCCCAAGAAGCGGCTTCTTCGCGCAAAGACGATTGTGCCGCTCACAGCGCTCTCACAGCGCTCATCTTAGCGCGGCTTCTGCCGAAAGACGCCCGGGCAGCGGCTCTTACCTCCGGAGAGCATCCTACCTTCCTCTTTAGCTTCTCTTCTCATCTACACCTCGGCAACAAGCTTTCCACTATGTCTGGCTAGGAAAAACTGTGCCAGCACAGAAAACATCTCCCCTCGTGTTCTAGAAGTTGCACGGATGTCTGCCAAGTGTTTGGCAGGAAGAAAAGAAAAGTTGTCCAAAACAGCTTCCAATCGAATGTTCCTGTGATTGAAAAGTCAGGAGAGTGCAAAGGTACTGTTTTCTATCAGTTGGCAAGGTGCGCACACAATCCCAGTGTTGTACAGCTTGCTTCTTCACCTCCCGAAGCTGCCGCTCTCGCCGGCTGCCGGAGCCCAAGAAGCGGCTTCTTCGCGCAAAGACGATTGTGCCGCTCACAGCGCTCTCCTTAGCGCGGCTTCTGCCGAAAGACGCCCGGCAGCGGCTCTTACCTCCGGAGAGCATCCTACCTTCCTCTTTAGCTCCTCTCTCATCTACCACCTCGGCAACAAGCTTTTCCACTATGTCTGGCTAGGAAAAACTGTGCCAGCACAGAAAACATCTCCCATCGTGTTCTAGAAGTTGCACGGATGTCTGCCAAGTGTTTGGCAGGAAGAAAAGAAAAGTTGTCCAAAACAGCTTCCAATCGAATGTTCCTGTGATTGAAAAGTCAGGAGAGTGCAAAGGTACTGTTTTCTATCAGTTGGCAAGGTGCGCACACAATCCCAGTGTTGTACAGCTTGCTTCTTCACCTTCCGAAGCTGCCGCTCTCGCCGGCTGCCGGAGCCCAAGAAGCGGCTTCTTCGCGCAAAGACGATTGTGCGCTCACAGGGGCTCTCCTTAGCGCGGCTTCTGCCGAAAGACGCCCGGCAGCGGCTCTTACCTCGGAGAGCATCCTACCTTCCTCTTTAGCTCCTCTTCTCATCTACACCTCGGCAACAAGCTTTTCCACTATGTCTGGCTAGGAAAAACTGTGCCAGCACAGAAAACATCTCCCCTCGTGTTCTAGAAGTTGCACGGATGTCTGCCAAGTGTTTGGCAGGAAGAAAAGAAAAGTTGTCCAAAACAGCTTCCAATCGAATGTTCCTGTGATTGGAAAAGTCAGGAGAGTGCAAAGGTACTGTTTTCTATCAGTTGGCAAGGTGCGCACACAATCCCAGTGTTGTACAGCTTGCTTCTTCACCTTCCCGAAGCTGCGCTCTCGCCGGCTGCCGGAGCCCAAGAAGCGGCTTCTTCGCGCAAAGACGATTGTGCCGCTCACAGTGCTCTCCTTAGCGCGGCTTCTGCGAAAGACGCCCGGCAGCGGCTCTTACCTCCGGAGAGCATCCTACCTTCCACTTTAGCTCCTCTTCTCATCTACACCTCGGCAACAAGCTTTTCCACTATGTCTGGCTAGGAAAAACTGTGCCAGCACAGAAAACATCTCCCTCGTGTTCTAGAAGTTGCACGGATGTCTGCCAAGTGTTTGGCAGGAAGAAAAGAAAAGTTGTCCAAAACAGCTTCCAATCGAATGTTCCTGTGATTGGAAAAGTCAGGAGAGTGCAAGGTACTGTTTTCTATCAGTTGGCAAGGTGCGCACACAATCCCAGTGTTGTACAGCTTGCTTCTTCACCTTCCCGAAGCTGCCGCTCTCGCCGGCTGCCGGAGCCCAAGAAGCGGCTTCTTCGCGCAAAGACGATTGTGCGCTCACAGCGCTCTCCTTAGCGCGCTTCTGCCGAAAGACGCCCGGCAGCGGCTCTTACCTCCGGAGAGCATCCTACCTTCCTCTTTAGCTTCTCTTCTCATCTACACCTCGGCAACAAGCTTTTCCACTATGTCTGGCTATGAAAACTGTGCCAGCACAGAAAACATCTCCCTCGTGTTCTAGAAGTTGCACGGATGTCTGCCAAGTGTTTGGCAGGAAGAAAAGAAAAGTTGTCCAAAACAGCTTCCAATCGAATGTTCCTGTGATTGGAAAGTCAGGAGAGTGCAAAGGTACTGTTTTCTATCAGTTGGCAAGGTTGCGCACAGACAATCCCAGTGTTGTACAGCTTGCTTCTTCACCTTCCCGAAGCTGCCGCTCTCGCCGGCTGCCGGAGCCCAAGAAGCGGCTTCTTCGCGCAAAGACGATTGTGCCGCTCACAGCGCTCTCCTTAGCGCGGCTTCTGCCGAAAGATGCCCGGCAGCGGCTCTTACCTCCGGAGAGCATCCTACCTTCCTCTTTAGCTCCTCTTCTCATCTACACCTCGGCAACAAGCTTTTCCACTATGTCTGGCTAGAAAAACTGTGCCAGCACAGAAACATCTCCCCTCGTGTTCTAGAAGTTGCACGGATGTCTGCCAAGTGTTTGGCAGGAAGAAAAGAAAAGTTGTCCAAAACAGCTTCCATCGAATGTTCCTGTGATTGGAAAGTCAGGAGAGTGCAAAGGTACTGTTTTCTATCAGTTGGCAAGGTGCGCACACAATCCCAGTGTTGTACAGCTTGCTTCTTCACCTTCCCGAAGCTGCCGCTCTCGCCGGCTGCCGGAGCCCAAGAAGCGGCTTCTTCGCGCAAAGACGATTGTGCCGCTCACAGCGCTCTCCTTAGCGCGGCTTCTGCGAAGACGCCCGCAGCGGCTCTTACCTCCGGAGAGCATCCTACCTTCCTCTTTAGCTCCTCTTCTCATCTACACCTCGGCAACAAGCTTTTCCACTATGTCTGGCTAGGAAAACTGTGCCAGCACAGAAAACATCTCCCCTCGTGTTCTAGAAGTTGCACGGATGTCTGCCAAGTGTTTGGCAGGAAGAAAAGAAAGTTGTCCAAAACAGCTTCCAATCGAATGTTCCTGTGATTGGAAAAGTCAGGAGAGTGCAAAGGTACTGTTTTCTATCATTGGCAAGGTGCGCACACAATCCCAGTGTTGTACAGCTTGCTTCTTCACCTTCCGAAGCTAGCCGCTCTCGCCGGCTGCCGGAGCCCAGAAGCGGCTTCTTCGCGCAAAGACGATTGTGCCGCTCACAGCGCTCTCCTTAGCGCGGCTTCTGCCGAAAGGACGCCCGGCAGCGGCTCTTACCTCCGGAGAGCATCCTACCTTCCTCTTTAGCTCCTCTTCTCATCTACACCTCGGCAACAAGCTTTTCCACTATGTCTGGCTAGGAAAAACTGTGCCAGCACAGAAAACATCTCCCCTCGTGTTCTAGAAGTTGCACCGGATGTCTGCCAAGTGTTGGCAGGAAGAAAAGAAAAGTTGTCCAAAACAGCTTCCAATCGAATGTTCCTGTGATTGGAAAGTCAGGAGAGTGCAAAGGTACTGTTTCTATCAGTTGGCAAGGTGCGCACACAATCCCAGTGTTGTACAGCTTGCTTCTTCACCTTCCCGAAGCTGCCGCTCTCGCCGGCTGCCGGAGCCCAAGAAGCGCTTCTTCGCGCAAAGACGATTGTGCCGCTCACAGCGCTCTCCTTAGCGCGGCTTCTGCCGAAAGACGCCCGGCAGCGGCTCTTACCTCCGGAGAGCATCCTACCTTCCTCTTTAGCTCCTCTTCTCATCTACACCTCGGCAACAAGCTTTTCACTATGTCTGGCTAGGGAAAAACTGTGCCAGCACAGAAAACATCTCCCCTCGTGTTCTAGAAGTTGCACGGATGTCTGCCAAGTGTTTGGCAGGAAGAAAAGAAAAGTTGTCCAAAACAGCTTCCAATCGAATGTTCCTGTGATTGAAAAAGTCAGAGAGTGCAAAGGTACTGTTTTCTATCAGTTGGCAAGGTGCGCACACAATCCAGTGTTGTACAGCTTGCTTCTTCACCTTCCCGAAGCTGCCGCTCTCGCCGGCTGCCGGAGCCCAAGAAGCGGCTTCTTCGCGCAAAGACGATTGTGCCGCTCACAGTGCTCTCCTTAGCGCGGCTTCTGCCGAAAGACGCCCGGCAGCGGCTCTTACCTCCGAGAGCATCCTACCTTCCTCTTTAGCTCCTCTTCTCATCTACACCTCGGCAACAAGCTTTTCCACTATGTCTGGCTAGGAAAACTGTGCCAGCACAGAAAACATCTCCCATCGTGTTCTAGAAGTTGCACGGATGTCTGCCAAGTGTTTGGCAGGAAGAAAAGAAAAGTTGTCCAAAACAGCTTCCAATCGAATGTTCCTGTGATTGGAAAAGTCAGGAGAGTGCAAAGGTACTGTTTTCTATCAGTTGGCAAGGTGCGCACACAATCCCAGTGTTTGTACAGCTTGCTTCTTCACCTTCCCGAAGCTGCCGCTCTCGCCGGCTGCCGGAGCCCAAGAAGCGGCTTCTTCGCGCAAAGACGATTGTGCCGCTCACAGCGCTCTCCTTAGCGCGGCTTCTGCCGAAAGACGTCCGGCAGCGGCTCTTACCTCCGGAGAGCATCCTACCTTCCTCTTTAGCTCCTCTTCTCATCTACACCTCGGCAACAAGCTTTTCCACTATGTCTGGCTAGGAAAAACTGTGCCAGCACAGAAAACATCTCCCCTCGTGTTCTAGAAGTTGCACGGATGTCTGCCAAGTGTTTGGCAGGAAGAAAAGAAAGTTGTCCAAAACAGCTTCCAATCGAATGTTCCTGTGATTGGAAAAGTCAGGAGAGTGCAAAGGTACTGTTTTCTATCAGTTTGGCAAGGTGCGCACACAATCCCAGTGTTGTACAGCTTGCTTCTTCACCTTCCCGAAGATGCCGCTCTCGCCGGCTGCGGAGCCCAAGAAGGCGGCTTCTTCGCGCAAAGACGATTGTGCCGCTCACAGGGCTCTCCTTAGCGCGGCTTCTGCCGAAAGACGCCCGGCAGCGGCTCTTACCTCCGGAGAGCATCCTACCTTCCTCTTTAGCTCCTCTTCTCATCTACACCTCGGCAACAAGCTTTTCCACTATGTCTGGCTAGGAAAAACTGTGCCAGCACAGAAAACATCTCCCTCGTGTTCTAGAAGTTGCACGGATGTCTGCCAAGTGTTTGGCAGGAAGAAAAGAAAAGTTGTCCAAAACAGCTTGAATGTTCCTGTGATTGGAAAAGTCAGGAGAGTGCAAAGGTACTGTTTTCTATCAGTTGGCAAGGTGCGCACACAATCCCAGTGTTGTACAGCTTGCTTCTTCACCTTCCCGAAGATGCCGCTCTCGCCGGCTGCCGGAGCCCAAGAAGCGGCTTCTTCGCGCAAAGACGATTGTGCCGCTCACAGTGCTCTCCTTAGCGCGGCTTCTGCCGAAAGACGCCCGGCAGCGGCTCTTACCTCCGGAGAGCATCCTACCTTCCTCTTTAGCTCCTCTTCTCATCTACACCTCGGCAACAAGCTTTTCCACTATGTCTGGCTAGGAAAAACTGTGCCAGCACAGAAAACATCTCCCCTCGTGTTCTAGAAGTTGCACGGATGTCTGCCAAGTGTTTGGCAGGAAGAAAAGAAAAGTTGTCCAAAACAGCTTCCAATCGAATGTTCCTGTGATTGGAAAAGTCAGGAGAGTGCAAAGGTACTGTTTTCTATCAGTTGGCAAGGTGCGCACACAATCCCAGTGTTGTACAGCTTGCTTCTTCACCTTCCCGAAGCTGCCGCTCTCGCCGGCTGCCGGAGCCCAAGAAGCGGCTTCTTCGCGCAAAGACGATTGTGCCGCTCACAGCGCTCTCCTTAGCGCGGCTTCTGCCGAAAGACGCCCGGCAGCGGCTCTTACCTCCGGAGAGCATCCTACCTTCCTCTTTAGCTCCTCTTCTCATCTACACCTCGGCAACAAGCTTTTCCACTATGTCTGGCTAGGAAAAACTGTGCCAGCACAGAAAACATCTCCCCTCGTGTTCTAGAAGTTGCACGGATGTCTGCCAAGTGTTTGGCAGGAAGAAAAGAAAAGTTGTCCAAAACAGCTTCCAATCGAATGTTCCTGTGATTGGAAAAGTCAGGAGAGTGCAAAGGTACTGTTTTCTATCAGTTGGCAAGGTGCGCACACAATCCCAGTGTTGTACAGCTTGCTTCTTCACCTTCCCGAAGCTGCCGCTCTCGCCGGCTGCCGGAGCCCAAGAAGCGGCTTCTTCGCGCAAAGACGATTGTGCCGCTCACAGCGCTCTCCTTAGCGCGGCTTCTGCCGAAAGATGCCCGGCAGCGGCTCTTACCTCCGGAGAGCATCCTACCTTCCTCTTTAGCTCCTCTTCTCATCTACACCTCGGCAACAAGCTTTTCCACTATGTCTGGCTAGGAAAAACTGTGCCAGCACAGAAAACATCTCCCCTCGTGTTCTAGAAGTTGCACGGATGTCTGCCAAGTGTTTGGCAGGAAGAAAAGAAAAGTTGTCCAAAACAGCTTCCAATCGAATGTTCCTGTGATTGGAAAAGTCAGGAGAGTGCAAAGGTACTGTTTTCTATCAGTTGGCAAGGTGCGCACACAATCCCAGTGTTGTACAGCTTGCTTCTTCACCTTCCCGAAGCTGCCGCTCTCGCCGGCTGCCGGAGCCCAAGAAGCGGCTTCTTCGCGCAAAGACGATTGTGCCGCTCACAGTGCTCTCCTTAGCGCGGCTTCTGCCGAAAGACGCCCGGCAGCGGCTCTTACCTCCGGAGAGCATCCTACCTTCCTCTTTAGCTCCTCTTCTCATCTACACCTCGGCAACAAGCTTTTCCACTATGTCTGGCTAGGAAAAACTGTGCCAGCACAGAAAACATCTCCCCTCGTGTTCTAGAAGTTGCACGGATGTCTGCCAAGTGTTTGGCAGGAAGAAAAGAAAAGTTGTCCAAAACAGCTTCCAATCGAATGTTCCTGTGATTGGAAAAGTCAGGAGAGTGCAAAGGTACTGTTTTCTATCAGTTGGCAAGGTGCGCACACAATCCCAGTGTTGTACAGCTTGCTTCTTCACCTTCCCGAAGCTGCCGCTCTCGCCGGCTGCCGGAGCCCAAGAAGCGGCTTCTTCGCGCAAAGACGATTGTGCCGCTCACAGCGCTCTCCTTAGCGCGGCTTCTGCCGAAAGACGCCCGGCAGCGGCTCTTACCTCCGGAGAGCATCCTACCTTCCTCTTTAGCTCCTCTTCTCATCTACACCTCGGCAACAAGCTTTTCCACTATGTCTGGCTAGGAAAAACTGTGCCAGCACAGAAAACATCTCCCCTCGTGTTCTAGAAGTTGCACGGATGTCTGCCAAGTGTTTGGCAGGAAGAAAAGAAAAGTTGTCCAAAACAGCTTCCAATCGAATGTTCCTGTGATTGGAAAAGTCAGGAGAGTGCAAAGGTACTGTTTTCTATCAGTTGGCAAGGTGCGCACACAATCCCAGTGTTGTACAGCTTGCTTCTTCACCTTCCCGAAGCTGCCGCTCTCGCCGGCTGCCGGAGCCCAAGAAGCGGCTTCTTCGCGCAAAGACGATTGTGCCGCTCACAGCGCTCTCCTTAGCGCGGCTTCTGCCGAAAGATGCCCGGCAGCGGCTCTTACCTCCGGAGAGCATCCTACCTTCCTCTTTAGCTCCTCTTCTCATCTACACCTCGGCAACAAGCTTTTCCACTATGTCTGGCTAGGAAAAACTGTGCCAGCACAGAAAACATCTCCCCTCGTGTTCTAGAAGTTGCACGGATGTCTGCCAAGTGTTTGGCAGGAAGAAAAGAAAAGTTGTCCAAAACAGCTTCCAATCGAATGTTCCTGTGATTGGAAAAGTCAGGAGAGTGCAAAGGTACTGTTTTCTATCAGTTGGCAAGGTGCGCACACAATCCCAGTGTTGTACAGCTTGCTTCTTCACCTTCCCGAAGCTGCCGCTCTCGCCGGCTGCCGGAGCCCAAGAAGCGGCTTCTTCGCGCAAAGACGATTGTGCCGCTCACAGGGCTCTCCTTAGCGCGGCTTCTGCCGAAAGACGCCCGGCAGCGGCTCTTACCTCCGGAGAGCATCCTACCTTCCTCTTTAGCTCCTCTTCTCATCTACACCTCGGCAACAAGCTTTTCCACTATGTCTGGCTAGGAAAAACTGTGCCAGCACAGAAAACATCTCCCATCGTGTTCTAGAAGTTGCACGGATGTCTGCCAAGTGTTTGGCAGGAAGAAAAGAAAAGTTGTCCAAAACAGCTTCCAATCGAATGTTCCTGTGATTGGAAAAGTCAGGAGAGTGCAAAGGTACTGTTTTCTATCAGTTGGCAAGGTGCGCACACAATCCCAGTGTTGTACAGCTTGCTTCTTCACCTTCCCGAAGCTGCCGCTCTCGCCGGCTGCCGGAGCCCAAGAAGCGGCTTCTTCGCGCAAAGACGATTGTGCCGCTCACAGCGCTCTCCTTAGCGCGGCTTCTGCCGAAAGACGCCCGGCAGCGGCTCTTACCTCCGGAGAGCATCCTACCTTCCTCTTTAGCTCCTCTTCTCATCTACACCTCGGCAACAAGCTTTTCCACTATGTCTGGCTAGGAAAAACTGTGCCAGCACAGAAAACATCTCCCATCGTGTTCTAGAAGTTGCACGGATGTCTGCCAAGTGTTTGGCAGGAAGAAAAGAAAAGTTGTCCAAAACAGCTTCCAATCGAATGTTCCTGTGATTGGAAAAGTCAGGAGAGTGCAAAGGTACTGTTTTCTATCAGTTGGCAAGGTGCGCACACAATCCCAGTGTTGTACAGCTTGCTTCTTCACCTTCCCGAAGCTGCCGCTCTCGCCGGCTGCCGGAGCCCAAGAAGCGGCTTCTTCGCGCAAAGACGATTGTGCCGCTCACAGCGCTCTCCTTAGCGCGGCTTCTGCCGAAAGACGCCCGGCAGCGGCTCTTACCTCCGGAGAGCATCCTACCTTCCTCTTTAGCTCCTCTTCTCATCTACACCTCGGCAACAAGCTTTTCCACTATGTCTGGCTAGGAAAAACTGTGCCAGCACAGAAAACATCTCCCCTCGTGTTCTAGAAGTTGCACGGATGTCTGCCAAGTGTTTGGCAGGAAGAAAAGAAAAGTTGTCCAAAACAGCTTCCAATCGAATGTTCCTGTGATTGGAAAAGTCAGGAGAGTGCAAAGGTACTGTTTTCTATCAGTTGGCAAGGTGCGCACACAATCCCAGTGTTGTACAGCTTGCTTCTTCACCTTCCCGAAGCTGCCGCTCTCGCCGGCTGCCGGAGCCCAAGAAGCGGCTTCTTCGCGCAAAGACGATTGTGCCGCTCACAGTGCTCTCCTTAGCGCGGCTTCTGCCGAAAGACGCCCGGCAGCGGCTCTTACCTCCGGAGAGCATCCTACCTTCCTCTTTAGCTCCTCTTCTCATCTACACCTCGGCAACAAGCTTTCCCACTATGTCTGGCTAGGAAAAACTGTGCCAGCACAGAAAACATCTCCCCTCGTGTTCTAGAAGTTGCACGGATGTCTGCCAAGTGTTTGGCAGGAAGAAAAGAAAAGTTGTCCAAAACAGCTTCCAATCGAATGTTCCTGTGATTGGAAAAGTCAGGAGAGTGCAAAGGTACTGTTTTCTATCAGTTGGCAAGGTGCGCACACAATCCCAGTGTTGTACAGCTTGCTTCTTCACCTTCCCGAAGCTGCCGCTCTCGCCGGCTGCCGGAGCCCAAGAAGCGGCTTCTTCGCGCAAAGACGATTGTGCCGCTCACAGCGCTCTCCTTAGCGCGGCTTCTGCCGAAAGATGCCCGGCAGCGGCTCTTACCTCCGGAGAGCATCCTACCTTCCTCTTTAGCTCCTCTTCTCATCTACACCTCGGCAACAAGCTTTTCCACTATGTCTGGCTAGGAAAAACTGTGCCAGCACAGAAAACATCTCCCTCGTGTTCTAGAAGTTGCACGGATGTCTGCCAAGTGTTTGGCAGGAAGAAAAGAAAAGTTGTCCAAAACAGCTTCCAATCGAATGTTCCTGTGATTGGAAAAGTCAGGAGAGTGCAAAGGTACTGTTTTCTATCAGTTGGCAAGGTGCGCACACAATCCCAGTGTTGTACAGCTTGCTTCTTCACCTTCCCGAAGCTGCCGCTCTCGCCGGCTGCCGGAGCCCAAGAAGCGGCTTCTTCGCGCAAAGACGATTGTGCCGCTCACAGGGCTCTCCTTAGCGCGGCTTCTGCCGAAAGACGCCCGGCAGCGGCTCTTACCTCCGGAGAGCATCCTACCTTCCTCTTTAGCTCCTCTTCTCATCTACACCTCGGCAACAAGCTTTTCCACTATGTCTGGCTAGGAAAAACTGTGCCAGCACAGAAAACATCTCCCATCGTGTTCTAGAAGTTGCACGGATGTCTGCCAAGTGTTTGGCAGGAAGAAAAGAAAAGTTGTCCAAAACAGCTTCCAATCGAATGTTCCTGTGATTGGAAAAGTCAGGAGAGTGCAAAGGTACTGTTTTCTATCAGTTGGCAAGGTGCGCACACAATCCCAGTGTTGTACAGCTTGCTTCTTCACCTTCCCGAAGCTGCCGCTCTCGCCGGCTGCCGGAGCCCAAGAAGCGGCTTCTTCGCGCAAAGACGATTGTGCCGCTCACAGCGCTCTCCTTAGCGCGGCTTCTGCCGAAAGACGCCCGGCAGCGGCTCTTACCTCCGGAGAGCATCCTACCTTCCTCTTTAGCTCCTCTTCTCATCTACACCTCGGCAACAAGCTTTTCCACTATGTCTGGCTAGGAAAAACTGTGCCAGCACAGAAAACATCTCCCATCGTGTTCTAGAAGTTGCACGGATGTCTGCCAAGTGTTTGGCAGGAAGAAAAGAAAAGTTGTCCAAAACAGCTTCCAATCGAATGTTCCTGTGATTGGAAAAGTCAGGAGAGTGCAAAGGTACTGTTTTCTATCAGTTGGCAAGGTGCGCACACAATCCCAGTGTTGTACAGCTTGCTTCTTCACCTTCCCGAAGCTGCCGCTCTCGCCGGCTGCCGGAGCCCAAGAAGCGGCTTCTTCGCGCAAAGACGATTGTGCCGCTCACAGCGCTCTCCTTAGCGCGGCTTCTGCCGAAAGACGCCCGGCAGCGGCTCTTACCTCCGGAGAGCATCCTACCTTCCTCTTTAGCTCCTCTTCTCATCTACACCTCGGCAACAAGCTTTTCCACTATGTCTGGCTAGGAAAAACTGTGCCAGCACAGAAAACATCTCCCCTCGTGTTCTAGAAGTTGCACGGATGTCTGCCAAGTGTTTGGCAGGAAGAAAAGAAAAGTTGTCCAAAACAGCTTCCAATCGAATGTTCCTGTGATTGGAAAAGTCAGGAGAGTGCAAAGGTACTGTTTTCTATCAGTTGGCAAGGTGCGCACACAATCCCAGTGTTGTACAGCTTGCTTCTTCACCTTCCCGAAGCTGCCGCTCTCGCCGGCTGCCGGAGCCCAAGAAGCGGCTTCTTCGCGCAAAGACGATTGTGCCGCTCACAGTGCTCTCCTTAGCGCGGCTTCTGCCGAAAGACGCCCGGCAGCGGCTCTTACCTCCGGAGAGCATCCTACCTTCCTCTTTAGCTCCTCTTCTCATCTACACCTCGGCAACAAGCTTTTCCACTATGTCTGGCTAGGAAAAACTGTGCCAGCACAGAAAACATCTCCCCTCGTGTTCTAGAAGTTGCACGGATGTCTGCCAAGTGTTTGGCAGGAAGAAAAGAAAAGTTGTCCAAAACAGCTTCCAATCGAATGTTCCTGTGATTGGAAAAGTCAGGAGAGTGCAAAGGTACTGTTTTCTATCAGTTGGCAAGGTGCGCACACAATCCCAGTGTTGTACAGCTTGCTTCTTCACCTTCCCGAAGCTGCCGCTCTCGCCGGCTGCCGGAGCCCAAGAAGCGGCTTCTTCGCGCAAAGACGATTGTGCCGCTCACAGCGCTCTCCTTAGCGCGGCTTCTGCCGAAAGACGCCCGGCAGCGGCTCTTACCTCCGGAGAGCATCCTACCTTCCTCTTTAGCTCCTCTTCTCATCTACACCTCGGCAACAAGCTTTTCCACTATGTCTGGCTAGGAAAAACTGTGCCAGCACAGAAAACATCTCCCATCGTGTTCTAGAAGTTGCACGGATGTCTGCCAAGTGTTTGGCAGGAAGAAAAGAAAAGTTGTCCAAAACAGCTTCCAATCGAATGTTCCTGTGATTGGAAAAGTCAGGAGAGTGCAAAGGTACTGTTTTCTATCAGTTGGCAAGGTGCGCACACAATCCCAGTGTTGTACAGCTTGCTTCTTCACCTTCCCGAAGCTGCCGCTCTCGCCGGCTGCCGGAGCCCAAGAAGCGGCTTCTTCGCGCAAAGACGATTGTGCCGCTCACAGCGCTCTCCTTAGCGCGGCTTCTGCCGAAAGACGCCCGGCAGCGGCTCTTACCTCCGGAGAGCATCCTACCTTCCTCTTTAGCTCCTCTTCTCATCTACACCTCGGCAACAAGCTTTTCCACTATGTCTGGCTAGGAAAAACTGTGCCAGCACAGAAAACATCTCCCATCGTGTTCTAGAAGTTGCACGGATGTCTGCCAAGTGTTTGGCAGGAAGAAAAGAAAAGTTGTCCAAAACAGCTTCCAATCGAATGTTCCTGTGATTGGAAAAGTCAGGAGAGTGCAAAGGTACTGTTTTCTATCAGTTGGCAAGGTGCGCACACAATCCCAGTGTTGTACAGCTTGCTTCTTCACCTTCCCGAAGCTGCCGCTCTCGCCGGCTGCCGGAGCCCAAGAAGCGGCTTCTTCGCGCAAAGACGATTGTGCCGCTCACAGCGCTCTCCTTAGCGCGGCTTCTGCCGAAAGACGCCCGGCAGCGGCTCTTACCTCCGGAGAGCATCCTACCTTCCTCTTTAGCTCCTCTTCTCATCTACACCTCGGCAAAAAGCTTTTCCACTATGTCTGGCTAGGAAAAACTGTGCCAGCACAGAAAACATCTCCCCTCGTGTTCTAGAAGTTGCACGGATGTCTGCCAAGTGTTTGGCAGGAAGAAAAGAAAAGTTGTCCAAAACAGCTTCCAATCGAATGTTCCTGTGATTGGAAAAGTCAGGAGAGTGCAAAGGTACTGTTTTCTATCAGTTGGCAAGGTGCGCACACAATCCCAGTGTTGTACAGCTTGCTTCTTCACCTTCCCGAAGCTGCCGCTCTCGCCGGCTGCCGGAGCCCAAGAAGCGGCTTCTTCGCGCAAAGACGATTGTGCCGCTCACAGCGCTCTCCTTAGCGCGGCTTCTGCCGAAAGACGCCCGGCAGCGGCTCTTACCTCCGGAGAGCATCCTACCTTCCTCTTTAGCTCCTCTTCTCATCTACACCTCGGCAACAAGCTTTTCCACTATGTCTGGCTAGGAAAAACTGTGCCAGCACAGAAAACATCTCCCTCGTGTTCTAGAAGTTGCACGGATGTCTGCCAAGTGTTTGGCAGGAAGAAAAGAAAAGTTGTCCAAAACAGCTTCCAATCGAATGTTCCTGTGATTGGAAAAGTCAGGAGAGTGCAAAGGTACTGTTTTCTATCAGTTGGCAAGGTGCGCACACAATCCCAGTGTTGTACAGCTTGCTTCTTCACCTTCCCGAAGCTGCCGCTCTCGCCGGCTGCCGGAGCCCAAGAAGCGGCTTCTTCGCGCAAAGACGATTGTGCCGCTCACAGTGCTCTCCTTAGCGCGGCTTCTGCCGAAAGACGCCCGGCAGCGGCTCTTACCTCCGGAGAGCATCCTACCTTCCTCTTTAGCTCCTCTTCTCATCTACACCTCGGCAAAAAGCTTTTCCACTATGTCTGGCTAGGAAAAACTGTGCCAGCACAGAAAACATCTCCCCTCGTGTTCTAGAAGTTGCACGGATGTCTGCCAAGTGTTTGGCAGGAAGAAAAGAAAAGTTGTCCAAAACAGCTTCCAATCGAATGTTCCTGTGATTGGAAAAGTCAGGAGAGTGCAAAGGTACTGTTTTCTATCAGTTGGCAAGGTGCGCACACAATCCCAGTGTTGTACAGCTTGCTTCTTCACCTTCCCGAAGCTGCCGCTCTCGCCGGCTGCCGGAGCCCAAGAAGCGGCTTCTTCGCGCAAAGACGATTGTGCCGCTCACAGCGCTCTCCTTAGCGCGGCTTCTGCCGAAAGACGCCCGGCAGCGGCTCTTACCTCCGGAGAGCATCCTACCTTCCTCTTTAGCTCCTCTTCTCATCTACACCTCGGCAACAAGCTTTTCCACTATGTCTGGCTAGGAAAAACTGTGCCAGCACAGAAAACATCTCCCATCGTGTTCTAGAAGTTGCACGGATGTCTGCCAAGTGTTTGGCAGGAAGAAAAGAAAAGTTGTCCAAAACAGCTTCCAATCGAATGTTCCTGTGATTGGAAAAGTCAGGAGAGTGCAAAGGTACTGTTTTCTATCAGTTGGCAAGGTGCGCACACAATCCCAGTGTTGTACAGCTTGCTTCTTCACCTTCCCGAAGCTGCCGCTCTCGCCGGCTGCCGGAGCCCAAGAAGCGGCTTCTTCGCGCAAAGACGATTGTGCCGCTCACAGCGCTCTCCTTAGCGCGGCTTCTGCCGAAAGACGCCCGGCAGCGGCTCTTACCTCCGGAGAGCATCCTACCTTCCTCTTTAGCTCCTCTTCTCATCTACACCTCGGCAACAAGCTTTTCCACTATGTCTGGCTAGGAAAAACTGTGCCAGCACAGAAAACATCTCCCCTCGTGTTCTAGAAGTTGCACGGATGTCTGCCAAGTGTTTGGCAGGAAGAAAAGAAAAGTTGTCCAAAACAGCTTCCAATCGAATGTTCCTGTGATTGGAAAAGTCAGGAGAGTGCAAAGGTACTGTTTTCTATCAGTTGGCAAGGTGCGCACACAATCCCAGTGTTGTACAGCTTGCTTCTTCACCTTCCCGAAGCTGCCGCTCTCGCCGGCTGCCGGAGCCCAAGAAGCGGCTTCTTCGCGCAAAGACGATTGTGCCGCTCACAGTGCTCTCCTTAGCGCGGCTTCTGCCGAAAGACGCCCGGCAGCGGCTCTTACCTCCGGAGAGCATCCTACCTTCCTCTTTAGCTCCTCTTCTCATCTACACCTCGGCAACAAGCTTTTCCACTATGTCTGGCTAGGAAAAACTGTGCCAGCACAGAAAACATCTCCCATCGTGTTCTAGAAGTTGCACGGATGTCTGCCAAGTGTTTGGCAGGAAGAAAAGAAAAGTTGTCCAAAACAGCTTCCAATCGAATGTTCCTGTGATTGGAAAAGTCAGGAGAGTGCAAAGGTACTGTTTTCTATCAGTTGGCAAGGTGCGCACACAATCCCAGTGTTGTACAGCTTGCTTCTTCACCTTCCCGAAGCTGCCGCTCTCGCCGGCTGCCGGAGCCCAAGAAGCGGCTTCTTCGCGCAAAGACGATTGTGCCGCTCACAGCGCTCTCCTTAGCGCGGCTTCTGCCGAAAGACGCCCGGCAGCGGCTCTTAGCTCCGGAGAGCATCCTACCTTCCTCTTTAGCTCCTCTTCTCATCTACACCTCGGCAACAAGCTTTTCCACTATGTCTGGCTAGGAAAAACTGTGCCAGCACAGAAAACATCTCCCCTCGTGTTCTAGAAGTTGCACGGATGTCTGCCAAGTGTTTGGCAGGAAGAAAAGAAAAGTTGTCCAAAACAGCTTCCAATCGAATGTTCCTGTGATTGGAAAAGTCAGGAGAGTGCAAAGGTACTGTTTTCTATCAGTTGGCAAGGTGCGCACACAATCCCAGTGTTGTACAGCTTGCTTCTTCACCTTCCCGAAGCTGCCGCTCTCGCCGGCTGCCGGAGCCCAAGAAGCGGCTTCTTCGCGCAAAGACGATTGTGCCGCTCACAGGGCTCTCCTTAGCGCGGCTTCTGCCGAAAGACGCCCGGCAGCGGCTCTTACCTCCGGAGAGCATCCTACCTTCCTCTTTAGCTCCTCTTCTCATCTACACCTCGGCAACAAGCTTTTCCACTATGTCTGGCTAGGAAAAACTGTGCCAGCACAGAAAACATCTCCCCTCGTGTTCTAGAAGTTGCACGGATGTCTGCCAAGTGTTTGGCAGGAAGAAAAGAAAAGTTGTCCAAAACAGCTTCCAATCGAATGTTCCTGTGATTGGAAAAGTCAGGAGAGTGCAAAGGTACTGTTTTCTATCAGTTGGCAAGGTGCGCACACAATCCCAGTGTTGTACAGCTTGCTTCTTCACCTTCCCGAAGCTGCCGCTCTCGCCGGCTGCCGGAGCCCAAGAAGCGGCTTCTTCGCGCAAAGACGATTGTGCCGCTCACAGCGCTCTCCTTAGCGCGGCTTCTGCCGAAAGACGCCCGGCAGCGGCTCTTACCTCCGGAGAGCATCCTACCTTCCTCTTTAGCTCCTCTTCTCATCTACACCTCGGCAACAAGCTTTTCCACTATGTCTGGCTAGGAAAAACTGTGCCAGCACAGAAAACATCTCCCCTCGTGTTCTAGAAGTTGCACGGATGTCTGCCAAGTGTTTGGCAGGAAGAAAAGAAAAGTTGTCCAAAACAGCTTCCAATCGAATGTTCCTGTGATTGGAAAAGTCAGGAGAGTGCAAAGGTACTGTTTTCTATCAGTTGGCAAGGTGCGCACACAATCCCAGTGTTGTACAGCTTGCTTCTTCACCTTCCCGAAGCTGCCGCTCTCGCCGGCTGCCGGAGCCCAAGAAGCGGCTTCTTCGCGCAAAGACGATTGTGCCGCTCACAGCGCTCTCCTTAGCGCGGCTTCTGCCGAAAGACGCCCGGCAGCGGCTCTTACCTCCGGAGAGCATCCTACCTTCCTCTTTAGCTCCTCTTCTCATCTACACCTCGGCAACAAGCTTTTCCACTATGTCTGGCTAGGAAAAACTGTGCCAGCACAGAAAACATCTCCCCTCGTGTTCTAGAAGTTGCACGGATGTCTGCCAAGTGTTTGGCAGGAAGAAAAGAAAAGTTGTCCAAAACAGCTTCCAATCGAATGTTCCTGTGATTGGAAAAGTCAGGAGAGTGCAAAGGTACTGTTTTCTATCAGTTGGCAAGGTGCGCACACAATCCCAGTGTTGTACAGCTTGCTTCTTCACCTTCCCGAAGCTGCCGCTCTCGCCGGCTGCCGGAGCCCAAGAAGCGGCTTCTTCGCGCAAAGACGATTGTGCCGCTCACAGCGCTCTCCTTAGCGCGGCTTCTGCCGAAAGACGCCCGGCAGCGGCTCTTACCTCCGGAGAGCATCCTACCTTCCTCTTTAGCTCCTCTTCTCATCTACACCTCGGCAACAAGCTTTTCCACTATGTCTGGCTAGGAAAAACTGTGCCAGCACAGAAAACATCTCCCCTCGTGTTCTAGAAGTTGCACGGATGTCTGCCAAGTGTTTGGCAGGAAGAAAAGAAAAGTTGTCCAAAACAGCTTCCAATCGAATGTTCCTGTGATTGGAAAAGTCAGGAGAGTGCAAAGGTACTGTTTTCTATCAGTTGGCAAGGTGCGCACACAATCCCAGTGTTGTACAGCTTGCTTCTTCACCTTCCCGAAGCTGCCGCTCTCGCCGGCTGCCGGAGCCCAAGAAGCGGCTTCTTCGCGCAAAGACGATTGTGCCGCTCACAGCGCTCTCCTTAGCGCGGCTTCTGCCGAAAGACGCCCGGCAGCGGCTCTTACCTCCGGAGAGCATCCTACCTTCCTCTTTAGCTCCTCTTCTCATCTACACCTCGGCAACAAGCTTTTCCACTATGTCTGGCTAGGAAAAACTGTGCCAGCACAGAAAACATCTCCCCTCGTGTTCTAGAAGTTGCACGGATGTCTGCCAAGTGTTTGGCAGGAAGAAAAGAAAAGTTGTCCAAAACAGCTTCCAATCGAATGTTCCTGTGATTGGAAAAGTCAGGAGAGTGCAAAGGTACTGTTTTCTATCAGTTGGCAAGGTGCGCACACAATCCCAGTGTTGTACAGCTTGCTTCTTCACCTTTCCGAAGCTGCCGCTCTCGCCGGCTGCCGGAGCCCAAGAAGCGGCTTCTTCGCGCAAAGACGATTGTGCCGCTCACAGCGCTCTCCTTAGCGCGGCTTCTGCCGAAAGACGCCCGGCAGCGGCTCTTACCTCCGGAGAGCATCCTACCTTCCTCTTTAGCTCCTCTTCTCATCTACACCTCGGCAACAAGCTTTTCCACTATGTCTGGCTAGGAAAAACTGTGCCAGCACAGAAAACATCTCCCCTCGTGTTCTAGAAGTTGCACGGATGTCTGCCAAGTGTTTGGCAGGAAGAAAAGAAAAGTTGTCCAAAACAGCTTCCAATCGAATGTTCCTGTGATTGGAAAAGTCAGGAGAGTGCAAAGGTACTGTTTTCTATCAGTTGGCAAGGTGCGCACACAATCCCAGTGTTGTACAGCTTGCTTCTTCACCTTCCCGAAGCTGCCGCTCTCGCCGGCTGCCGGAGCCCAAGAAGCGGCTTCTTCGCGCAAAGACGATTGTGCCGCTCACAGCGCTCTCCTTAGCGCGGCTTCTGCCGAAAGACGCCCGGCAGCGGCTCTTACCTCCGGAGAGCATCCTACCTTCCTCTTTAGCTCCTCTTCTCATCTACACCTCGGCAACAAGCTTTTCCACTATGTCTGGCTAGGAAAAACTGTGCCAGCACAGAAAACATCTCCCCTCGTGTTCTAGAAGTTGCACGGATGTCTGCCAAGTGTTTGGCAGGAAGAAAAGAAAAGTTGTCCAAAACAGCTTCCAATCGAATGTTCCTGTGATTGGAAAAGTCAGGAGAGTGCAAAGGTACTGTTTTCTATCAGTTGGCAAGGTGCGCACACAATCCCAGTGTTGTACAGCTTGCTTCTTCACCTTCCCGAAGCTGCCGCTCTCGCCGGCTGCCGGAGCCCAAGAAGCGGCTTCTTCGCGCAAAGACGATTGTGCCGCTCACAGCGCTCTCCTTAGCGCGGCTTCTGCCGAAAGACGCCCGGCAGCGGCTCTTACCTCCGGAGAGCATCCTACCTTCCTCTTTAGCTCCTCTTCTCATCTACACCTCGGCAACAAGCTTTTCCACTATGTCTGGCTAGGAAAAACTGTGCCAGCACAGAAAACATCTCCCCTCGTGTTCTAGAAGTTGCACGGATGTCTGCCAAGTGTTTGGCAGGAAGAAAAGAAAAGTTGTCCAAAACAGCTTCCAATCGAATGTTCCTGTGATTGGAAAAGTCAGGAGAGTGCAAAGGTACTGTTTTCTATCAGTTGGCAAGGTGCGCACACAATCCCAGTGTTGTACAGCTTGCTTCTTCACCTTCCCGAAGCTGCCGCTCTCGCCGGCTGCCGGAGCCCAAGAAGCGGCTTCTTCGCGCAAAGACGATTGTGCCGCTCACAGTGCTCTCCTTAGCGCGGCTTCTGCCGAAAGACGCCCGGCAGCGGCTCTTACCTCCGGAGAGCATCCTACCTTCCTCTTTAGCTCCTCTTCTCATCTACACCTCGGCAACAAGCTTTTCCACTATGTCTGGCTAGGAAAAACTGTGCCAGCACAGAAAACATCTCCCCTCGTGTTCTAGAAGTTGCACGGATGTCTGCCAAGTGTTTGGCAGGAAGAAAAGAAAAGTTGTCCAAAACAGCTTCCAATCGAATGTTCCTGTGATTGGAAAAGTCAGGAGAGTGCAAAGGTACTGTTTTCTATCAGTTGGCAAGGTGCGCACACAATCCCAGTGTTGTACAGCTTGCTTCTTCACCTTCCCGAAGCTGCCGCTCTCGCCGGCTGCCGGAGCCCAAGAAGCGGCTTCTTCGCGCAAAGACGATTGTGCCGCTCACAGTGCTCTCCTTAGCGCGGCTTCTGCCGAAAGACGCCCGGCAGCGGCTCTTACCTCCGGAGAGCATCCTACCTTCCTCTTTAGCTCCTCTTCTCATCTACACCTCGGCAACAAGCTTTTCCACTATGTCTGGCTAGGAAAAACTGTGCCAGCACAGAAAACATCTCCCCTCGTGTTCTAGAAGTTGCACGGATGTCTGCCAAGTGTTTGGCAGGAAGAAAAGAAAAGTTGTCCAAAACAGCTTCCAATCGAATGTTCCTGTGATTGGAAAAGTCAGGAGAGTGCAAAGGTACTGTTTTCTATCAGTTGGCAAGGTGCGCACACAATCCCAGTGTTGTACAGCTTGCTTCTTCACCTTCCCGAAGCTGCCGCTCTCGCCGGCTGCCGGAGCCCAAGAAGCGGCTTCTTCGCGCAAAGACGATTGTGCCGCTCACAGCGCTCTCCTTAGCGCGGCTTCTGCCGAAAGACGCCCGGCAGCGGCTCTTACCTCCGGAGAGCATCCTACCTTCCTCTTTAGCTCCTCTTCTCATCTACACCTCGGCAACAAGCTTTTCCACTATGTCTGGCTAGGAAAAACTGTGCCAGCACAGAAAACATCTCCCCTCGTGTTCTAGAAGTTGCACGGATGTCTGCCAAGTGTTTGGCAGGAAGAAAAGAAAAGTTGTCCAAAACAGCTTCCAATCGAATGTTCCTGTGATTGGAAAAGTCAGGAGAGTGCAAAGGTACTGTTTTCTATCAGTTGGCAAGGTGCGCACACAATCCCAGTGTTGTACAGCTTGCTTCTTCACCTTCCCGAAGCTGCCGCTCTCGCCGGCTGCCGGAGCCCAAGAAGCGGCTTCTTCGCGCAAAGACGATTGTGCCGCTCACAGCGCTCTCCTTAGCGCGGCTTCTGCCGAAAGACGCCCGGCAGCGGCTCTTACCTCCGGAGAGCATCCTACCTTCCTCTTTAGCTCCTCTTCTCATCTACACCTCGGCAACAAGCTTTTCCACTATGTCTGGCTAGGAAAAACTGTGCCAGCACAGAAAACATCTCCCCTCGTGTTCTAGAAGTTGCACGGATGTCTGCCAAGTGTTTGGCAGGAAGAAAAGAAAAGTTGTCCAAAACAGCTTCCAATCGAATGTTCCTGTGATTGGAAAAGTCAGGAGAGTGCAAAGGTACTGTTTTCTATCAGTTGGCAAGGTGCGCACACAATCCCAGTGTTGTACAGCTTGCTTCTTCACCTTCCGAAGCTGCCGCTCTCGCCGGCTGCCGGAGCCCAAGAAGCGGCTTCTTCGCGCAAAGACGATTGTGCCGCTCACAGCGCTCTCCTTAGCGCGGCTTCTGCCGAAAGACGCCCGGCAGCGGCTCTTACCTCCGGAGAGCATCCTACCTTCCTCTTTAGCTCCTCTTCTCATCTACACCTCGGCAACAAGCTTTTCCACTATGTCTGGCTAGGAAAAACTGTGCCAGCACAGAAAACATCTCCCCTCGTGTTCTAGAAGTTGCACGGATGTCTGCCAAGTGTTTGGCAGGAAGAAAAGAAAAGTTGTCCAAAACAGCTTCCAATCGAATGTTCCTGTGATTGGAAAAGTCAGGAGAGTGCAAAGGTACTGTTTTCTATCAGTTGGCAAGGTGCGCACACAATCCCAGTGTTGTACAGCTTGCTTCTTCACCTTCCCGAAGCTGCCGCTCTCGCCGGCTGCCGGAGCCCAAGAAGCGGCTTCTTCGCGCAAAGACGATTGTGCCGCTCACAGCGCTCTCCTTAGCGCGGCTTCTGCCGAAAGACGCCCGGCAGCGGCTCTTACCTCCGGAGAGCATCCTACCTTCCTCTTTAGCTCCTCTTCTCATCTACACCTCGGCAACAAGCTTTTCCACTATGTCTGGCTAGGAAAAACTGTGCCAGCACAGAAAACATCTCCCCTCGTGTTCTAGAAGTTGCACGGATGTCTGCCAAGTGTTTGGCAGGAAGAAAAGAAAAGTTGTCCAAAACAGCTTCCAATCGAATGTTCCTGTGATTGGAAAAGTCAGGAGAGTGCAAAGGTACTGTTTTCTATCAGTTGGCAAGGTGCGCACACAATCCCAGTGTTGTACACCTTGCTTCTTCACCTTCCCGAAGCTGCCGCTCTCGCCGGCTGCCGGAGCCCAAGAAGCGGCTTCTTCGCGCAAAGACGATTGTGCCGCTCACAGCGCTCTCCTTAGCGCGGCTTCTGCCGAAAGACGCCCGGCAGCGGCTCTTACCTCCGGAGAGCATCCTACCTTCCTCTTTAGCTCCTCTTCTCATCTACACCTCGGCAACAAGCTTTTCCACTATGTCTGGCTAGGAAAAACTGTGCCAGCACAGAAAACATCTCCCCTCGTGTTCTAGAAGTTGCACGGATGTCTGCCAAGTGTTTGGCAGGAAGAAAAGAAAAGTTGTCCAAAACAGCTTCCAATCGAATGTTCCTGTGATTGGAAAAGTCAGGAGAGTGCAAAGGTACTGTTTTCTATCAGTTGGCAAGGTGCGCACACAATCCCAGTGTTGTACAGCTTGCTTCTTCACCTTCCCGAAGCTGCCGCTCTCGCCGGCTGCCGGAGCCCAAGAAGCGGCTTCTTCGCGCAAAGACGATTGTGCCGCTCACAGTGCTCTCCTTAGCGCGGCTTCTGCCGAAAGACGCCCGGCAGCGGCTCTTACCTCCGGAGAGCATCCTACCTTCCTCTTTAGCTCCTCTTCTCATCTACACCTCGGCAACAAGCTTTTCCACTATGTCTGGCTAGGAAAAACTGTGCCAGCACAGAAAACATCTCCCCTCGTGTTCTAGAAGTTGCACGGATGTCTGCCAAGTGTTTGGCAGGAAGAAAAGAAAAGTTGTCCAAAACAGCTTCCAATCGAATGTTCCTGTGATTGGAAAAGTCAGGAGAGTGCAAAGGTACTGTTTTCTATCAGTTGGCAAGGTGCGCACACAATCCCAGTGTTGTACAGCTTGCTTCTTCACCTTCCCGAAGCTGCCGCTCTCGCCGGCTGCCGGAGCCCAAGAAGCGGCTTCTTCGCGCAAAGACGATTGTGCCGCTCACAGTGCTCTCCTTAGCGCGGCTTCTGCCGAAAGACGCCCGGCAGCGGCTCTTACCTCCGGAGAGCATCCTACCTTCCTCTTTAGCTCCTCTTCTCATCTACACCTCGGCAACAAGCTTTTCCACTATGTCTGGCTAGGAAAAACTGTGCCAGCACAGAAAACATCTCCCCTCGTGTTCTAGAAGTTGCACGGATGTCTGCCAAGTGTTTGGCAGGAAGAAAAGAAAAGTTGTCCAAAACAGCTTCCAATCGAATGTTCCTGTGATTGGAAAAGTCAGGAGAGTGCAAAGGTACTGTTTTCTATCAGTTGGCAAGGTGCGCACACAATCCCAGTGTTGTACAGCTTGCTTCTTCACCTTCCCGAAGCTGCCGCTCTCGCCGGCTGCCGGAGCCCAAGAAGCGGCTTCTTCGCGCAAAGACGATTGTGCCGCTCACAGCGCTCTCCTTAGCGCGGCTTCTGCCGAAA
Organism: Melospiza melodia melodia; assembly: GCF_035770615.1. Taxonomy (NCBI): domain Eukaryota; kingdom Metazoa; phylum Chordata; class Aves; order Passeriformes; family Passerellidae; genus Melospiza; species Melospiza melodia. The sequence goes on from NW_026948567.1 coordinate 68,898, forward strand.
GACGCCCGGCAGCGGCTCTTACCTCCGGAGAGCATCCTACCTTCCTCTTTAGCTCCTCTTCTCATCTACACCTCGGCAACAAGCTTTTCCACTATGTCTGGCTAGGAAAAACTGTGCCAGCACAGAAAACATCTCCCCTCGTGTTCTAGAAGTTGCACGGATGTCTGCCAAGTGTTTGGCAGGAAGAAAAGAAAAGTTGTCCAAAACAGCTTCCAATCGAATGTTCCTGTGATTGGAAAAGTCAGGAGAGTGCAAAGGTACTGTTTTCTATCAGTTGGCAAGGTGCGCACACAATCCCAGTGTTGTACAGCTTGCTTCTTCACCTTCCCGAAGCTGCCGCTCTCGCCGGCTGCCGGAGCCCAAGAAGCGGCTTCTTCGCGCAAAGACGATTGTGCCGCTCACAGCGCTCTCCTTAGCGCGGCTTCTGCCGAAAGACGCCCGGCAGCGGCTCTTACCTCCGGAGAGCATCCTACCTTCCTCTTTAGCTCCTCTTCTCATCTACACCTCGGCAACAAGCTTTTCCACTATGTCTGGCTAGGAAAAACTGTGCCAGCACAGAAAACATCTCCCCTCGTGTTCTAGAAGTTGCACGGATGTCTGCCAAGTGTTTGGCAGGAAGAAAAGAAAAGTTGTCCAAAACAGCTTCCAATCGAATGTTCCTGTGATTGGAAAAGTCAGGAGAGTGCAAAGGTACTGTTTTCTATCAGTTGGCAAGGTGCGCACACAATCCCAGTGTTGTACAGCTTGCTTCTTCACCTTCCCGAAGCTGCCGCTCTCGCCGGCTGCCGGAGCCCAAGAAGCGGCTTCTTCGCGCAAAGACGATTGTGCCGCTCACAGTGCTCTCCTTAGCGCGGCTTCTGCCGAAAGACGCCCGGCAGCGGCTCTTACCTCCGGAGAGCATCCTACCTTCCTCTTTAGCTCCTCTTCTCATCTACACCTCGGCAACAAGCTTTTCCACTATGTCTGGCTAGGAAAAACTGTGCCAGCACAGAAAACATCTCCCCTCGTGTTCTAGAAGTTGCACGGGTGTCTGCCAAGTGTTTGGCAGGAAGAAAAGAAAAGTTGTCCAAAACAGCTTCCAATCGAATGTTCCTGTGATTGGAAAAGTCAGGAGAGTGCAAAGGTACTGTTTTCTATCAGTTGGCAAGGTGCGCACACAATCCCAGTGTTGTACAGCTTGCTTCTTCACCTTCCCGAAGCTGCCGCTCTCGCCGGCTGCCGGAGCCCAAGAAGCGGCTTCTTCGCGCAAAGACGATTGTGCCGCTCACAGTGCTCTCCTTAGCGCGGCTTCTGCCGAAAGACGCCCGGCAGCGGCTCTTACCTCCGGAGAGCATCCTACCTTCCTCTTTAGCTCCTCTTCTCATCTACACCTCGGCAACAAGCTTTTCCACTATGTCTGGCTAGGAAAAACTGTGCCAGCACAGAAAACATCTCCCCTCGTGTTCTAGAAGTTGCACGGATGTCTGCCAAGTGTTTGGCAGGAAGAAAAGAAAAGTTGTCCAAAACAGCTTCCAATCGAATGTTCCTGTGATTGGAAAAGTCAGGAGAGTGCAAAGGTACTGTTTTCTATCAGTTGGCAAGGTGCGCACACAATCCCAGTGTTGTACAGCTTGCTTCTTCACCTTCCCGAAGCTGCCGCTCTCGCCGGCTGCCGGAGCCCAAGAAGCGGCTTCTTCGCGCAAAGACGATTGTGCCGCTCACAGTGCTCTCCTTAGCGCGGCTTCTGCCGAAAGACGCCCGGCAGCGGCTCTTACCTCCGGAGAGCATCCTACCTTCCTCTTTAGCTCCTCTTCTCATCTACACCTCGGCAACAAGCTTTTCCACTATGTCTGGCTAGGAAAAACTGTGCCAGCACAGAAAACATCTCCCCTCGTGTTCTAGAAGTTGCACGGATGTCTGCCAAGTGTTTGGCAGGAAGAAAAGAAAAGTTGTCCAAAACAGCTTCCAATCGAATGTTCCTGTGATTGGAAAAGTCAGGAGAGTGCAAAGGTACTGTTTTCTATCAGTTGGCAAGGTGCGCACACAATCCCAGTGTTGTACAGCTTGCTTCTTCACCTTCCCGAAGCTGCCGCTCTCGCCGGCTGCCGGAGCCCAAGAAGCGGCTTCTTCGCGCAAAGACGATTGTGCCGCTCACAGCGCTCTCCTTAGCGCGGCTTCTGCCGAAAGACGCCCGGCAGCGGCTCTTACCTCCGGAGAGCATCCTACCTTCCTCTTTAGCTCCTCTTCTCATCTACACCTCGGCAACAAGCTTTTCCACTATGTCTGGCTAGGAAAAACTGTGCCAGCACAGAAAACATCTCCCCTCGTGTTCTAGAAGTTGCACGGATGTCTGCCAAGTGTTTGGCAGGAAGAAAAGAAAAGTTGTCCAAAACAGCTTCCAATCGAATGTTCCTGTGATTGGAAAAGTCAGGAGAGTGCAAAGGTACTGTTTTCTATCAGTTGGCAAGGTGCGCACACAATCCCAGTGTTGTACAGCTTGCTTCTTCACCTTCCCGAAGCTGCCGCTCTCGCCGGCTGCCGGAGCCCAAGAAGCGGCTTCTTCGCGCAAAGACGATTGTGCCGCTCACAGCGCTCTCCTTAGCGCGGCTTCTGCCGAAAGACGCCCGGCAGCGGCTCTTACCTCCGGAGAGCATCCTACCTTCCTCTTTAGCTCCTCTTCTCATCTACACCTCGGCAACAAGCTTTTCCACTATGTCTGGCTAGGAAAAACTGTGCCAGCACAGAAAACATCTCCCCTCGTGTTCTAGAAGTTGCACGGATGTCTGCCAAGTGTTTGGCAGGAAGAAAAGAAAAGTTGTCCAAAACAGCTTCCAATCGAATGTTCCTGTGATTGGAAAAGTCAGGAGAGTGCAAAGGTACTGTTTTCTATCAGTTGGCAAGGTGCGCACACAATCCCAGTGTTGTACAGCTTGCTTCTTCACCTTCCCGAAGCTGCCGCTCTCGCCGGCTGCCGGAGCCCAAGAAGCGGCTTCTTCGCGCAAAGACGATTGTGCCGCTCACAGCGCTCTCCTTAGCGCGGCTTCTGCCGAAAGACGCCCGGCAGCGGCTCTTACCTCCGGAGAGCATCCTACCTTCCTCTTTAGCTCCTCTTCTCATCTACACCTCGGCAACAAGCTTTTCCACTATGTCTGGCTAGGAAAAACTGTGCCAGCACAGAAAACATCTCCCCTCGTGTTCTAGAAGTTGCACGGATGTCTGCCAAGTGTTTGGCAGGAAGAAAAGAAAAGTTGTCCAAAACAGCTTCCAATCGAATGTTCCTGTGATTGGAAAAGTCAGGAGAGTGCAAAGGTACTGTTTTCTATCAGTTGGCAAGGTGCGCACACAATCCCAGTGTTGTACAGCTTGCTTCTTCACCTTCCCGAAGCTGCCGCTCTCGCCGGCTGCCGGAGCCCAAGAAGCGGCTTCTTCGCGCAAAGACGATTGTGCCGCTCACAGCGCTCTCCTTAGCGCGGCTTCTGCCGAAAGACGCCCGGCAGCGGCTCTTACCTCCGGAGAGCATCCTACCTTCCTCTTTAGCTCCTCTTCTCATCTACACCTCGGCAACAAGCTTTTCCACTATGTCTGGCTAGGAAAAACTGTGCCAGCACAGAAAACATCTCCCCTCGTGTTCTAGAAGTTGCACGGATGTCTGCCAAGTGTTTGGCAGGAAGAAAAGAAAAGTTGTCCAAAACAGCTTCCAATCGAATGTTCCTGTGATTGGAAAAGTCAGGAGAGTGCAAAGGTACTGTTTTCTATCAGTTGGCAAGGTGCGCACACAATCCCAGTGTTGTACAGCTTGCTTCTTCACCTTCCCGAAGCTGCCGCTCTCGCCGGCTGCCGGAGCCCAAGAAGCGGCTTCTTCGCGCAAAGACGATTGTGCCGCTCACAGCGCTCTCCTTAGCGCGGCTTCTGCCGAAAGACGCCCGGCAGCGGCTCTTACCTCCGGAGAGCATCCTACCTTCCTCTTTAGCTCCTCTTCTCATCTACACCTCGGCAACAAGCTTTTCCACTATGTCTGGCTAGGAAAAACTGTGCCAGCACAGAAAACATCTCCCCTCGTGTTCTAGAAGTTGCACGGATGTCTGCCAAGTGTTTGGCAGGAAGAAAAGAAAAGTTGTCCAAAACAGCTTCCAATCGAATGTTCCTGTGATTGGAAAAGTCAGGAGAGTGCAAAGGTACTGTTTTCTATCAGTTGGCAAGGTGCGCACACAATCCCAGTGTTGTACAGCTTGCTTCTTCACCTTCCCGAAGCTGCCGCTCTCGCCGGCTGCCGGAGCCCAAGAAGCGGCTTCTTCGCGCAAAGACGATTGTGCCGCTCACAGTGCTCTCCTTAGCGCGGCTTCTGCCGAAAGACGCCCGGCAGCGGCTCTTACCTCCGGAGAGCATCCTACCTTCCTCTTTAGCTCCTCTTCTCATCTACACCTCGGCAACAAGCTTTTCCACTATGTCTGGCTAGGAAAAACTGTGCCAGCACAGAAAACATCTCCCCTCGTGTTCTAGAAGTTGCACGGATGTCTGCCAAGTGTTTGGCAGGAAGAAAAGAAAAGTTGTCCAAAACAGCTTCCAATCGAATGTTCCTGTGATTGGAAAAGTCAGGAGAGTGCAAAGGTACTGTTTTCTATCAGTTGGCAAGGTGCGCACACAATCCCAGTGTTGTACAGCTTGCTTCTTCACCTTCCCGAAGCTGCCGCTCTCGCCGGCTGCCGGAGCCCAAGAAGCGGCTTCTTCGCGCAAAGACGATTGTGCCGCTCACAGTGCTCTCCTTAGCGGGGCTTCTGCCGAAAGACGCCCGGCAGCGGCTCTTACCTCCGGAGAGCATCCTACCTTCCTCTTTAGCTCCTCTTCTCATCTACACCTCGGCAACAAGCTTTTCCACTATGTCTGGCTAGGAAAAACTGTGCCAGCACAGAAAACATCTCCCCTCGTGTTCTAGAAGTTGCACGGATGTCTGCCAAGTGTTTGGCAGGAAGAAAAGAAAAGTTGTCCAAAACAGCTTCCAATCGAATGTTCCTGTGATTGGAAAAGTCAGGAGAGTGCAAAGGTACTGTTTTCTATCAGTTGGCAAGGTGCGCACACAATCCCAGTGTTGTACAGCTTGCTTCTTCACCTTCCCGAAGCTGCCGCTCTCGCCGGCTGCCGGAGCCCAAGAAGCGGCTTCTTCGCGCAAAGACGATTGTGCCGCTCACAGCGCTCTCCTTAGCGCGGCTTCTGCCGAAAGACGCCCGGCAGCGGCTCTTACCTCCGGAGAGCATCCTACCTTCCTCTTTAGCTCCTCTTCTCATCTACACCTCGGCAACAAGCTTTTCCACTATGTCTGGCTAGGAAAAACTGTGCCAGCACAGAAAACATCTCCCCTCGTGTTCTAGAGGTTGCACGGATGTCTGCCAAGTGTTTGGCAGGAAGAAAAGAAAAGTTGTCCAAAACAGCTTCCAATCGAATGTTCCTGTGATTGGAAAAGTCAGGAGAGTGCAAAGGTACTGTTTTCTATCAGTTGGCAAGGTGCGCACACAATCCCAGTGTTGTACAGCTTGCTTCTTCACCTTCCCGAAGCTGCCGCTCTCGCCGGCTGCCGGAGCCCAAGAAGCGGCTTCTTCGCGCAAAGACGATTGTGCCGCTCACAGCGCTCTCCTTAGCGCGGCTTCTGCCGAAAGACGCCCGGCAGCGGCTCTTACCTCCGGAGAGCATCCTACCTTCCTCTTTAGCTCCTCTTCTCATCTACACCTCGGCAACAAGCTTTTCCACTATGTCTGGCTAGGAAAAACTGTGCCAGCACAGAAAACATCTCCCCTCGTGTTCTAGAAGTTGCACGGATGTCTGCCAAGTGTTTGGCAGGAAGAAAAGAAAAGTTGTCCAAAACAGCTTCCAATCGAATGTTCCTGTGATTGGAAAAGTCAGGAGAGTGCAAAGGTACTGTTTTCTATCAGTTGGCAAGGTGCGCACACAATCCCAGTGTTGTACAGCTTGCTTCTTCACCTTCCCGAAGCTGCCGCTCTCGCCGGCTGCCGGAGCCCAAGAAGCGGCTTCTTCGCGCAAAGACGATTGTGCCGCTCACAGCGCTCTCCTTAGCGCGGCTTCTGCCGAAAGACGCCCGGCAGCGGCTCTTACCTCCGGAGAGCATCCTACCTTCCTCTTTAGCTCCTCTTCTCATCTACACCTCGGCAACAAGCTTTTCCACTATGTCTGGCTAGGAAAAACTGTGCCAGCACAGAAAACATCTCCCCTCGTGTTCTAGAAGTTGCACGGATGTCTGCCAAGTGTTTGGCAGGAAGAAAAGAAAAGTTGTCCAAAACAGCTTCCAATCGAATGTTCCTGTGATTGGAAAAGTCAGGAGAGTGCAAAGGTACTGTTTTCTATCAGTTGGCAAGGTCCGCACACAATCCCAGTGTTGTACAGCTTGCTTCTTCACCTTCCCGAAGCTGCCGCTCTCGCCGGCTGCCGGAGCCCAAGAAGCGGCTTCTTCGCGCAAAGACGATTGTGCCGCTCACAGCGCTCTCCTTAGCGCGGCTTCTGCCGAAAGACGCCCGGCAGCGGCTCTTACCTCCGGAGAGCATCCTACCTTCCTCTTTAGCTCCTCTTCTCATCTACACCTCGGCAACAAGCTTTTCCACTATGTCTGGCTAGGAAAAACTGTGCCAGCACAGAAAACATCTCCCCTCGTGTTCTAGAAGTTGCACGGATGTCTGCCAAGTGTTTGGCAGGAAGAAAAGAAAAGTTGTCCAAAACAGCTTCCAATCGAATGTTCCTGTGATTGGAAAAGTCAGGAGAGTGCAAAGGTACTGTTTTCTATCAGTTGGCAAGGTGCGCACACAATCCCAGTGTTGTACAGCTTGCTTCTTCACCTTCCCGAAGCTGCCGCTCTCGCCGGCTGCCGGAGCCCAAGAAGCGGCTTCTTCGCGCAAAGACGATTGTGCCGCTCACAGCGCTCTCCTTAGCGCGGCTTCTGCCGAAAGACGCCCGGCAGCGGCTCTTACCTCCGGAGAGCATCCTACCTTCCTCTTTAGCTCCTCTTCTCATCTACACCTCGGCAACAAGCTTTTCCACTATGTCTGGCTAGGAAAAACTGTGCCAGCACAGAAAACATCTCCCCTCGTGTTCTAGAAGTTGCACGGATGTCTGCCAAGTGTTTGGCAGGAAGAAAAGAAAAGTTGTCCAAAACAGCTTCCAATCGAATGTTCCTGTGATTGGAAAAGTCAGGAGAGTGCAAAGGTACTGTTTTCTATCAGTTGGCAAGGTGCGCACACAATCCCAGTGTTGTACAGCTTGCTTCTTCACCTTCCCGAAGCTGCCGCTCTCGCCGGCTGCCGGAGCCCAAGAAGCGGCTTCTTCGCGCAAAGACGATTGTGCCGCTCACAGCGCTCTCCTTAGCGCGGCTTCTGCCGAAAGACGCCCGGCAGCGGCTCTTACCTCCGGAGAGCATCCTACCTTCCTCTTTAGCTCCTCTTCTCATCTACACCTCGGCAACAAGCTTTTCCACTATGTCTGGCTAGGAAAAACTGTGCCAGCACAGAAAACATCTCCCCTCGTGTTCTAGAAGTTGCACGGATGTCTGCCAAGTGTTTGGCAGGAAGAAAAGAAAAGTTGTCCAAAACAGCTTCCAATCGAATGTTCCTGTGATTGGAAAAGTCAGGAGAGTGCAAAGGTACTGTTTTCTATCAGTTGGCAAGGTGCGCACACAATCCCAGTGTTGTACAGCTTGCTTCTTCACCTTCCCGAAGCTGCCGCTCTCGCCGGCTGCCGGAGCCCAAGAAGCGGCTTCTTCGCGCAAAGACGATTGTGCCGCTCACAGTGCTCTCCTTAGCGCGGCTTCTGCCGAAAGACGCCCGGCAGCGGCTCTTACCTCCGGAGAGCATCCTACCTTCCTCTTTAGCTCCTCTTCTCATCTACACCTCGGCAACAAGCTTTTCCACTATGTCTGGCTAGGAAAAACTGTGCCAGCACAGAAAACATCTCCCCTCGTGTTCTAGAAGTTGCACGGATGTCTGCCAAGTGTTTGGCAGGAAGAAAAGAAAAGTTGTCCAAAACAGCTTCCAATCGAATGTTCCTGTGATTGGAAAAGTCAGGAGAGTGCAAAGGTACTGTTTTCTATCAGTTGGCAAGGTGCGCACACAATCCCAGTGTTGTACAGCTTGCTTCTTCACCTTCCCGAAGCTGCCGCTCTCGCCGGCTGCCGGAGCCCAAGAAGCGGCTTCTTCGCGCAAAGACGATTGTGCCGCTCACAGTGCTCTCCTTAGCGCGGCTTCTGCCGAAAGACGCCCGGCAGCGGCTCTTACCTCCGGAGAGCATCCTACCTTCCTCTTTAGCTCCTCTTCTCATCTACACCTCGGCAACAAGCTTTTCCACTATGTCTGGCTAGGAAAAACTGTGCCAGCACAGAAAACATCTCCCCTCGTGTTCTAGAAGTTGCACGGATGTCTGCCAAGTGTTTGGCAGGAAGAAAAGAAAAGTTGTCCAAAACAGCTTCCAATCGAATGTTCCTGTGATTGGAAAAGTCAGGAGAGTGCAAAGGTACTGTTTTCTATCAGTTGGCAAGGTGCGCACACAATCCCAGTGTTGTACAGCTTGCTTCTTCACCTTCCCGAAGCTGCCGCTCTCGCCGGCTGCCGGAGCCCAAGAAGCGGCTTCTTCGCGCAAAGACGATTGTGCCGCTCACAGCGCTCTCCTTAGCGCGGCTTCTGCCGAAAGACGCCCGGCAGCGGCTCTTACCTCCGGAGAGCATCCTACCTTCCTCTTTAGCTCCTCTTCTCATCTACACCTCGGCAACAAGCTTTTCCACTATGTCTGGCTAGGAAAAACTGTGCCAGCACAGAAAACATCTCCCCTCGTGTTCTAGAGGTTGCACGGATGTCTGCCAAGTGTTTGGCAGGAAGAAAAGAAAAGTTGTCCAAAACAGCTTCCAATCGAATGTTCCTGTGATTGGAAAAGTCAGGAGAGTGCAAAGGTACTGTTTTCTATCAGTTGGCAAGGTGCGCACACAATCCCAGTGTTGTACAGCTTGCTTCTTCACCTTCCCGAAGCTGCCGCTCTCGCCGGCTGCCGGAGCCCAAGAAGCGGCTTCTTCGCGCAAAGACGATTGTGCCGCTCACAGCGCTCTCCTTAGCGCGGCTTCTGCCGAAAGACGCCCGGCAGCGGCTCTTACCTCCGGAGAGCATCCTACCTTCCTCTTTAGCTCCTCTTCTCATCTACACCTCGGCAACAAGCTTTTCCACTATGTCTGGCTAGGAAAAACTGTGCCAGCACAGAAAACATCTCCCCTCGTGTTCTAGAAGTTGCACGGATGTCTGCCAAGTGTTTGGCAGGAAGAAAAGAAAAGTTGTCCAAAACAGCTTCCAATCGAATGTTCCTGTGATTGGAAAAGTCAGGAGAGTGCAAAGGTACTGTTTTCTATCAGTTGGCAAGGTGCGCACACAATCCCAGTGTTGTACAGCTTGCTTCTTCACCTTCCCGAAGCTGCCGCTCTCGCCGGCTGCCGGAGCCCAAGAAGCGGCTTCTTCGCGCAAAGACGATTGTGCCGCTCACAGCGCTCTCCTTAGCGCGGCTTCTGCCGAAAGACGCCCGGCAGCGGCTCTTACCTCCGGAGAGCATCCTACCTTCCTCTTTAGCTCCTCTTCTCATCTACACCTCGGCAACAAGCTTTTCCACTATGTCTGGCTAGGAAAAACTGTGCCAGCACAGAAAACATCTCCCCTCGTGTTCTAGAAGTTGCACGGATGTCTGCCAAGTGTTTGGCAGGAAGAAAAGAAAAGTTGTCCAAAACAGCTTCCAATCGAATGTTCCTGTGATTGGAAAAGTCAGGAGAGTGCAAAGGTACTGTTTTCTATCAGTTGGCAAGGTCCGCACACAATCCCAGTGTTGTACAGCTTGCTTCTTCACCTTCCCGAAGCTGCCGCTCTCGCCGGCTGCCGGAGCCCAAGAAGCGGCTTCTTCGCGCAAAGACGATTGTGCCGCTCACAGCGCTCTCCTTAGCGCGGCTTCTGCCGAAAGACGCCCGGCAGCGGCTCTTACCTCCGGAGAGCATCCTACCTTCCTCTTTAGCTCCTCTTCTCATCTACACCTCGGCAACAAGCTTTTCCACTATGTCTGGCTAGGAAAAACTGTGCCAGCACAGAAAACATCTCCCCTCGTGTTCTAGAAGTTGCACGGATGTCTGCCAAGTGTTTGGCAGGAAGAAAAGAAAAGTTGTCCAAAACAGCTTCCAATCGAATGTTCCTGTGATTGGAAAAGTCAGGAGAGTGCAAAGGTACTGTTTTCTATCAGTTGGCAAGGTGCGCACACAATCCCAGTGTTGTACAGCTTGCTTCTTCACCTTCCCGAAGCTGCCGCTCTCGCCGGCTGCCGGAGCCCAAGAAGCGGCTTCTTCGCGCAAAGACGATTGTGCCGCTCACAGCGCTCTCCTTAGCGCGGCTTCTGCCGAAAGACGCCCGGCAGCGGCTCTTACCTCCGGAGAGCATCCTACCTTCCTCTTTAGCTCCTCTTCTCATCTACACCTCGGCAACAAGCTTTTCCACTATGTCTGGCTAGGAAAAACTGTGCCAGCACAGAAAACATCTCCCCTCGTGTTCTAGAAGTTGCACGGATGTCTGCCAAGTGTTTGGCAGGAAGAAAAGAAAAGTTGTCCAAAACAGCTTCCAATCGAATGTTCCTGTGATTGGAAAAGTCAGGAGAGTGCAAAGGTACTGTTTTCTATCAGTTGGCAAGGTGCGCACACAATCCCAGTGTTGTACAGCTTGCTTCTTCACCTTCCCGAAGCTGCCGCTCTCGCCGGCTGCCGGAGCCCAAGAAGCGGCTTCTTCGCGCAAAGACGATTGTGCCGCTCACAGCGCTCTCCTTAGCGCGGCTTCTGCCGAAAGACGCCCGGCAGCGGCTCTTACCTCCGGAGAGCATCCTACCTTCCTCTTTAGCTCCTCTTCTCATCTACACCTCGGCAACAAGCTTTTCCACTATGTCTGGCTAGGAAAAACTGTGCCAGCACAGAAAACATCTCCCCTCGTGTTCTAGAAGTTGCACGGATGTCTGCCAAGTGTTTGGCAGGAAGAAAAGAAAAGTTGTCCAAAACAGCTTCCAATCGAATGTTCCTGTGATTGGAAAAGTCAGGAGAGTGCAAAGGTACTGTTTTCTATCAGTTGGCAAGGTGCGCACACAATCCCAGTGTTGTACAGCTTGCTTCTTCACCTTCCCGAAGCTGCCGCTCTCGCCGGCTGCCGGAGCCCAAGAAGCGGCTTCTTCGCGCAAAGACGATTGTGCCGCTCACAGCGCTCTCCTTAGCGCGGCTTCTGCCGAAAGACGCCCGGCAGCGGCTCTTACCTCCGGAGAGCATCCTACCTTCCTCTTTAGCTCCTCTTCTCATCTACACCTCGGCAACAAGCTTTTCCACTATGTCTGGCTAGGAAAAACTGTGCCAGCACAGAAAACATCTCCCCTCGTGTTCTAGAAGTTGCACGGATGTCTGCCAAGTGTTTGGCAGGAAGAAAAGAAAAGTTGTCCAAAACAGCTTCCAATCGAATGTTCCTGTGATTGGAAAAGTCAGGAGAGTGCAAAGGTACTGTTTTCTATCAGTTGGCAAGGTGCGCACACAATCCCAGTGTTGTACAGCTTGCTTCTTCACCTTCCCGAAGCTGCCGCTCTCGCCGGCTGCCGGAGCCCAAGAAGCGGCTTCTTCGCGCAAAGACGATTGTGCCGCTCACAGCGCTCTCCTTAGCGCGGCTTCTGCCGAAAGACGCCCGGCAGCGGCTCTTACCTCCGGAGAGCATCCTACCTTCCTCTTTAGCTCCTCTTCTCATCTACACCTCGGCAACAAGCTTTTCCACTATGTCTGGCTAGGAAAAACTGTGCCAGCACAGAAAACATCTCCCCTCGTGTTCTAGAAGTTGCACGGATGTCTGCCAAGTGTTTGGCAGGAAGAAAAGAAAAGTTGTCCAAAACAGCTTCCAATCGAATGTTCCTGTGATTGGAAAAGTCAGGAGAGTGCAAAGGTACTGTTTTCTATCAGTTGGCAAGGTGCGCACACAATCCCAGTGTTGTACAGCTTGCTTCTTCACCTTCCCGAAGCTGCCGCTCTCGCCGGCTGCCGGAGCCCAAGAAGCGGCTTCTTCGCGCAAAGACGATTGTGCCGCTCACAGCGCTCTCCTTAGCGCGGCTTCTGCCGAAAGACGCCCGGCAGCGGCTCTTACCTCCGGAGAGCATCCTACCTTCCTCTTTAGCTCCTCTTCTCATCTACACCTCGGCAACAAGCTTTCCCACTATGTCTGGCTAGGAAAAACTGTGCCAGCACAGAAAACATCTCCCCTCGTGTTCTAGAAGTTGCACGGATGTCTGCCAAGTGTTTGGCAGGAAGAAAAGAAAAGTTGTCCAAAACAGCTTCCAATCGAATGTTCCTGTGATTGGAAAAGTCAGGAGAGTGCAAAGGTACTGTTTTCTATCAGTTGGCAAGGTGCGCACACAATCCCAGTGTTGTACAGCTTGCTTCTTCACCTTCCCGAAGCTGCCGCTCTCGCCGGCTGCCGGAGCCCAAGAAGCGGCTTCTTCGCGCAAAGACGATTGTGCCGCTCACAGCGCTCTCCTTAGCGCGGCTTCTGCCGAAAGACGCCCGGCAGCGGCTCTTACCTCCGGAGAGCATCCTACCTTCGTCTTTAGCTCCTCTTCTCATCTACACCTCGGCAACAAGCTTTTCCACTATGTCTGGCTAGGAAAAACTGTGCCAGCACAGAAAACATCTCCCCTCGTGTTCTAGAAGTTGCACGGATGTCTGCCAAGTGTTTGGCAGGAAGAAAAGAAAAGTTGTCCAAAACAGCTTCCAATCGAATGTTCCTGTGATTGGAAAAGTCAGGAGAGTGCAAAGGTACTGTTTTCTATCAGTTGGCAAGGTGCGCACACAATCCCAGTGTTGTACAGCTTGCTTCTTCACCTTCCCGAAGCTGCCGCTCTCGCCGGCTGCCGGAGCCCAAGAAGCGGCTTCTTCGCGCAAAGACGATTGTGCCGCTCACAGCGCTCTCCTTAGCGCGGCTTCTGCCGAAAGACGCCCGGCAGCGGCTCTTACCTCCGGAGAGCATCCTACCTTCCTCTTTAGCTCCTCTTCTCATCTACACCTCGGCAACAAGCTTTTCCACTATGTCTGGCTAGGAAAAACTGTGCCAGCACAGAAAACATCTCCCCTCGTGTTCTAGAAGTTGCACGGATGTCTGCCAAGTGTTTGGCAGGAAGAAAAGAAAAGTTGTCCAAAACAGCTTCCAATCGAATGTTCCTGTGATTGGAAAAGTCAGGAGAGTGCAAAGGTACTGTTTTCTATCAGTTGGCAAGGTGCGCACACAATCCCAGTGTTGTACAGCTTGCTTCTTCACCTTCCCGAAGCTGCCGCTCTCGCCGGCTGCCGGAGCCCAAGAAGCGGCTTCTTCGCGCAAAGACGATTGTGCCGCTCACAGCGCTCTCCTTAGCGCGGCTTCTGCCGAAAGACGCCCGGCAGCGGCTCTTACCTCCGGAGAGCATCCTACCTTCCTCTTTAGCTCCTCTTCTCATCTACACCTCGGCAACAAGCTTTTCCACTATGTCTGGCTAGGAAAAACTGTGCCAGCACAGAAAACATCTCCCCTCGTGTTCTAGAAGTTGCACGGATGTCTGCCAAGTGTTTGGCAGGAAGAAAAGAAAAGTTGTCCAAAACAGCTTCCAATCGAATGTTCCTGTGATTGGAAAAGTCAGGAGAGTGCAAAGGTACTGTTTTCTATCAGTTGGCAAGGTGCGCACACAATCCCAGTGTTGTACAGCTTGCTTCTTCACCTTCCCGAAGCTGCCGCTCTCGCCGGCTGCCGGAGCCCAAGAAGCGGCTTCTTCGCGCAAAGACGATTGTGCCGCTCACAGCGCTCTCCTTAGCGCGGCTTCTGCCGAAAGACGCCCGGCAGCGGCTCTTACCTCCGGAGAGCATCCTACCTTCCTCTTTAGCTCCTCTTCTCATCTACACCTCGGCAACAAGCTTTTCCACTATGTCTGGCTAGGAAAAACTGTGCCAGCACAGAAAACATCTCCCCTCGTGTTCTAGAAGTTGCACGGATGTCTGCCAAGTGTTTGGCAGGAAGAAAAGAAAAGTTGTCCAAAACAGCTTCCAATCGAATGTTCCTGTGATTGGAAAAGTCAGGAGAGTGCAAAGGTACTGTTTTCTATCAGTTGGCAAGGTGCGCACACAATCCCAGTGTTGTACAGCTTGCTTCTTCACCTTCCCGAAGCTGCCGCTCTCGCCGGCTGCCGGAGCCCAAGAAGCGGCTTCTTCGCGCAAAGACGATTGTGCCGCTCACAGTGCTCTCCTTAGCGCGGCTTCTGCCGAAAGACGCCCGGCAGCGGCTCTTACCTCCGGAGAGCATCCTACCTTCCTCTTTAGCTCCTCTTCTCATCTACACCTCGGCAACAAGCTTTTCCACTATGTCTGGCTAGGAAAAACTGTGCCAGCACAGAAAACATCTCCCCTCGTGTTCTAGAAGTTGCACGGATGTCTGCCAAGTGTTTGGCAGGAAGAAAAGAAAAGTTGTCCAAAACAGCTTCCAATCGAATGTTCCTGTGATTGGAAAAGTCAGGAGAGTGCAAAGGTACTGTTTTCTATCAGTTGGCAAGGTGCGCACACAATCCCAGTGTTGTACAGCTTGCTTCTTCACCTTCCCGAAGCTGCCGCTCTCGCCGGCTGCCGGAGCCCAAGAAGCGGCTTCTTCGCGCAAAGACGATTGTGCCGCTCACAGTGCTCTCCTTAGCGCGGCTTCTGCCGAAAGACGCCCGGCAGCGGCTCTTACCTCCGGAGAGCATCCTACCTTCCTCTTTAGCTCCTCTTCTCATCTACACCTCGGCAACAAGCTTTTCCACTATGTCTGGCTAGGAAAAACTGTGCCAGCACAGAAAACATCTCCCCTCGTGTTCTAGAAGTTGCACGGATGTCTGCCAAGTGTTTGGCAGGAAGAAAAGAAAAGTTGTCCAAAACAGCTTCCAATCGAATGTTCCTGTGATTGGAAAAGTCAGGAGAGTGCAAAGGTACTGTTTTCTATCAGTTGGCAAGGTGCGCACACAATCCCAGTGTTGTACAGCTTGCTTCTTCACCTTCCCGAAGCTGCCGCTCTCGCCGGCTGCCGGAGCCCAAGAAGCGGCTTCTTCGCGCAAAGACGATTGTGCCGCTCACAGCGCTCTCCTTAGCGCGGCTTCTGCCGAAAGACGCCCGGCAGCGGCTCTTACCTCCGGAGAGCATCCTACCTTCCTCTTTAGCTCCTCTTCTCATCTACACCTCGGCAACAAGCTTTTCCACTATGTCTGGCTAGGAAAAACTGTGCCAGCACAGAAAACATCTCCCCTCGTGTTCTAGAGGTTGCACGGATGTCTGCCAAGTGTTTGGCAGGAAGAAAAGAAAAGTTGTCCAAAACAGCTTCCAATCGAATGTTCCTGTGATTGGAAAAGTCAGGAGAGTGCAAAGGTACTGTTTTCTATCAGTTGGCAAGGTCCGCACACAATCCCAGTGTTGTACAGCTTGCTTCTTCACCTTCCCGAAGCTGCCGCTCTCGCCGGCTGCCGGAGCCCAAGAAGCGGCTTCTTCGCGCAAAGACGATTGTGCCGCTCACAGCGCTCTCCTTAGCGCGGCTTCTGCCGAAAGACGCCCGGCAGCGGCTCTTACCTCCGGAGAGCATCCTACCTTCCTCTTTAGCTCCTCTTCTCATCTACACCTCGGCAACAAGCTTTTCCACTATGTCTGGCTAGGAAAAACTGTGCCAGCACAGAAAACATCTCCCTCGTGTTCTAGAAGTTGCACGGATGTCTGCCAAGTGTTTGGCAGGAAGAAAAGAAAAGTTGTCCAAAACAGCTTCCAATCGAATGTTCCTGTGATTGGAAAAGTCAGGAGAGTGCAAAGGTACTGTTTTCTATCAGTTGGCAAGGTGCGCACACAATCCCAGTGTTGTACAGCTTGCTTCTTCACCTTCCCGAAGCTGCCGCTCTCGCCGGCTGCCGGAGCCCAAGAAGCGGCTTCTTCGCGCAAAGACGATTGTGCCGCTCACAGCGCTCTCCTTAGCGCGGCTTCTGCCGAAAGACGCCCGGCAGCGGCTCTTACCTCCGGAGAGCATCCTACCTTCCTCTTTAGCTCCTCTTCTCATCTACACCTCGGCAACAAGCTTTTCCACTATGTCTGGCTAGGAAAAACTGTGCCAGCACAGAAAACATCTCCCCTCGTGTTCTAGAAGTTGCACGGATGTCTGCCAAGTGTTTGGCAGGAAGAAAAGAAAAGTTGTCCAAAACAGCTTCCAATCGAATGTTCCTGTTATTGGAAAAGTCAGGAGAGTGCAAAGGTACTGTTTTCTATCAGTTGGCAAGGTCCGCACACAATCCCAGTGTTGTACAGCTTGCTTCTTCACCTTCCCGAAGCTGCCGCTCTCGCCGGCTGCCGGAGCCCAAGAAGCGGCTTCTTCGCGCAAAGACGATTGTGCCGCTCACAGCGCTCTCCTTAGCGCGGCTTCTGCCGAAAGACGCCCGGCAGCGGCTCTTACCTCCGGAGAGCATCCTACCTTCCTCTTTAGCTCCTCTTCTCATCTACACCTCGGCAACAAGCTTTTCCACTATGTCTGGCTAGGAAAAACTGTGCCAGCACAGAAAACATCTCCCCTCGTGTTCTAGAAGTTGCACGGATGTCTGCCAAGTGTTTGGCAGGAAGAAAAGAAAAGTTGTCCAAAACAGCTTCCAATCGAATGTTCCTGTGATTGGAAAAGTCAGGAGAGTGCAAAGGTACTGTTTTCTATCAGTTGGCAAGGTGCGCACACAATCCCAGTGTTGTACAGCTTGCTTCTTCACCTTCCCGAAGCTGCCGCTCTCGCCGGCTGCCGGAGCCCAAGAAGCGGCTTCTTCGCGCAAAGACGATTGTGCCGCTCACAGCGCTCTCCTTAGCGCGGCTTCTGCCGAAAGACGCCCGGCAGCGGCTCTTACCTCCGGAGAGCATCCTACCTTCCTCTTTAGCTCCTCTTCTCATCTACACCTCGGCAACAAGCTTTTCCACTATGTCTGGCTAGGAAAAACTGTGCCAGCACAGAAAACATCTCCCATTGTGTTCTAGAAGTTGCACGGATGTCTGCCAAGTGTTTGGCAGGAAGAAAAGAAAAGTTGTCCAAAACAGCTTCCAATCGAATGTTCCTGTGATTGGAAAAGTCAGGAGAGTGCAAAGGTACTGTTTTCTATCAGTTGGCAAGGTGCGCACACAATCCCAGTGTTGTACAGCTTGCTTCTTCACCTTCCCGAAGCTGCCGCTCTCGCCGGCTGCCGGAGCCCAAGAAGCGGCTTCTTCGCGCAAAGACGATTGTGCCGCTCACAGCGCTCTCCTTAGCGCGGCTTCTGCCGAAAGACGCCCGGCAGCGGCTCTTACCTCCGGAGAGCATCCTACCTTCCTCTTTAGCTCCTCTTCTCATCTACACCTCGGCAACAAGCTTTTCCACTATGTCTGGCTAGGAAAAACTGTGCCAGCACAGAAAACATCTCCCCTCGTGTTCTAGAAGTTGCACGGATGTCTGCCAAGTGTTTGGCAGGAAGAAAAGAAAAGTTGTCCAAAACAGCTTCCAATCGAATGTTCCTGTGATTGGAAAAGTCAGGAGAGTGCAAAGGTACTGTTTTCTATCAGTTGGCAAGGTGCGCACACAATCCCAGTGTTGTACAGCTTGCTTCTTCACCTTCCCGAAGCTGCCGCTCTCGCCGGCTGCCGGAGCCCAAGAAGCGGCTTCTTCGCGCAAAGACGATTGTGCCGCTCACAGCGCTCTCCTTAGCGCGGCTTCTGCCGAAAGACGCCCGGCAGCGGCTCTTACCTCCGGAGAGCATCCTACCTTCCTCTTTAGCTCCTCTTCTCATCTACACCTCGGCAACAAGCTTTTCCACTATGTCTGGCTAGGAAAAACTGTGCCAGCACAGAAAACATCTCCCCTCGTGTTCTAGAAGTTGCACGGATGTCTGCCAAGTGTTTGGCAGGAAGAAAAGAAAAGTTGTCCAAAACAGCTTCCAATCGAATGTTCCTGTGATTGGAAAAGTCAGGAGAGTGCAAAGGTACTGTTTTCTATCAGTTGGCAAGGTGCGCACACAATCCCAGTGTTGTACAGCTTGCTTCTTCACCTTCCCGAAGCTGCCGCTCTCGCCGGCTGCCGGAGCCCAAGAAGCGGCTTCTTCGCGCAAAGACGATTGTGCCGCTCACAGCGCTCTCCTTAGCGCGGCTTCTGCCGAAAGACGCCCGGCAGCGGCTCTTACCTCCGGAGAGCATCCTACCTTCCTCTTTAGCTCCTCTTCTCATCTACACCTCGGCAACAAGCTTTTCCACTATGTCTGGCTAGGAAAAACTGTGCCAGCACAGAAAACATCTCCCCTCGTGTTCTAGAAGTTGCACGGATGTCTGCCAAGTGTTTGGCAGGAAGAAAAGAAAAGTTGTCCAAAACAGCTTCCAATCGAATGTTCCTGTGATTGGAAAAGTCAGGAGAGTGCAAAGGTACTGTTTTCTATCAGTTGGCAAGGTGCGCACACAATCCCAGTGTTGTACAGCTTGCTTCTTCACCTTCCCGAAGCTGCCGCTCTCGCCGGCTGCCGGAGCCCAAGAAGCGGCTTCTTCGCGCAAAGACGATTGTGCCGCTCACAGCGCTCTCCTTAGCGCGGCTTCTGCCGAAAGACGCCCGGCAGCGGCTCTTACCTCCGGAGAGCATCCTACCTTCCTCTTTAGCTCCTCTTCTCATCTACACCTCGGCAACAAGCTTTCCCACTATGTCTGGCTAGGAAAAACTGTGCCAGCACAGAAAACATCTCCCCTCGTGTTCTAGAAGTTGCACGGATGTCTGCCAAGTGTTTGGCAGGAAGAAAAGAAAAGTTGTCCAAAACAGCTTCCAATCGAATGTTCCTGTGATTGGAAAAGTCAGGAGAGTGCAAAGGTACTGTTTTCTATCAGTTGGCAAGGTGCGCACACAATCCCAGTGTTGTACAGCTTGCTTCTTCACCTTCCCGAAGCTGCCGCTCTCGCCGGCTGCCGGAGCCCAAGAAGCGGCTTCTTCGCGCAAAGACGATTGTGCCGCTCACAGCGCTCTCCTTAGCGCGGCTTCTGCCGAAAGACGCCCGGCAGCGGCTCTTACCTCCGGAGAGCATCCTACCTTCGTCTTTAGCTCCTCTTCTCATCTACACCTCGGCAACAAGCTTTTCCACTATGTCTGGCTAGGAAAAACTGTGCCAGCACAGAAAACATCTCCCCTCGTGTTCTAGAAGTTGCACGGATGTCTGCCAAGTGTTTGGCAGGAAGAAAAGAAAAGTTGTCCAAAACAGCTTCCAATCGAATGTTCCTGTGATTGGAAAAGTCAGGAGAGTGCAAAGGTACTGTTTTCTATCAGTTGGCAAGGTGCGCACACAATCCCAGTGTTGTACAGCTTGCTTCTTCACCTTCCCGAAGCTGCCGCTCTCGCCGGCTGCCGGAGCCCAAGAAGCGGCTTCTTCGCGCAAAGACGATTGTGCCGCTCACAGCGCTCTCCTTAGCGCGGCTTCTGCCGAAAGACGCCCGGCAGCGGCTCTTACCTCCGGAGAGCATCCTACCTTCCTCTTTAGCTCCTCTTCTCATCTACACCTCGGCAACAAGCTTTTCCACTATGTCTGGCTAGGAAAAACTGTGCCAGCACAGAAAACATCTCCCCTCGTGTTCTAGAAGTTGCACGGATGTCTGCCAAGTGTTTGGCAGGAAGAAAAGAAAAGTTGTCCAAAACAGCTTCCAATCGAATGTTCCTGTGATTGGAAAAGTCAGGAGAGTGCAAAGGTACTGTTTTCTATCAGTTGGCAAGGTGCGCACACAATCCCAGTGTTGTACAGCTTGCTTCTTCACCTTCCCGAAGCTGCCGCTCTCGCCGGCTGCCGGAGCCCAAGAAGCGGCTTCTTCGCGCAAAGACGATTGTGCCGCTCACAGCGCTCTCCTTAGCGCGGCTTCTGCCGAAAGACGCCCGGCAGCGGCTCTTACCTCCGGAGAGTATCCTACCTTCCTCTTTAGCTCCTCTTCTCATCTACACCTCGGCAACAAGCTTTTCCACTATGTCTGGCTAGGAAAAACTGTGCCAGCACAGAAAACATCTCCCCTCGTGTTCTAGAAGTTGCACGGATGTCTGCCAAGTGTTTGGCAGGAAGAAAAGAAAAGTTGTCCAAAACAGCTTCCAATCGAATGTTCCTGTGATTGGAAAAGTCAGGAGAGTGCAAAGGTACTGTTTTCTATCAGTTGGCAAGGTGCGCACACAATCCCAGTGTTGTACAGCTTGCTTCTTCACCTTCCCGAAGCTGCCGCTCTCGCCGGCTGCCGGAGCCCAAGAAGCGGCTTCTTCGCGCAAAGACGATTGTGCCGCTCACAGCGCTCTCCTTAGCGCGGCTTCTGCCGAAAGACGCCCGGCAGCGGCTCTTACCTCCGGAGAGCATCCTACCTTCCTCTTTAGCTCCTCTTCTCATCTACACCTCGGCAACAAGCTTTTCCACTATGTCTGGCTAGGAAAAACTGTGCCAGCACAGAAAACATCTCCCCTCGTGTTCTAGAAGTTGCACGGATGTCTGCCAAGTGTTTGGCAGGAAGAAAAGAAAAGTTGTCCAAAACAGCTTCCAATCGAATGTTCCTGTGATTGGAAAAGTCAGGAGAGTGCAAAGGTACTGTTTTCTATCAGTTGGCAAGGTGCGCACACAATCCCAGTGTTGTACAGCTTGCTTCTTCACCTTCCCGAAGCTGCCGCTCTCGCCGGCTGCCGGAGCCCAAGAAGCGGCTTCTTCGCGCAAAGACGATTGTGCCGCTCACAGTGCTCTCCTTAGCGCGGCTTCTGCCGAAAGACGCCCGGCAGCGGCTCTTACCTCCGGAGAGCATCCTACCTTCCTCTTTAGCTCCTCTTCTCATCTACACCTCGGCAACAAGCTTTTCCACTATGTCTGGCTAGGAAAAACTGTGCCAGCACAGAAAACATCTCCCCTCGTGTTCTAGAAGTTGCACGGATGTCTGCCAAGTGTTTGGCAGGAAGAAAAGAAAAGTTGTCCAAAACAGCTTCCAATCGAATGTTCCTGTGATTGGAAAAGTCAGGAGAGTGCAAAGGTACTGTTTTCTATCAGTTGGCAAGGTGCGCACACAATCCCAGTGTTGTACAGCTTGCTTCTTCACCTTCCCGAAGCTGCCGCTCTCGCCGGCTGCCGGAGCCCAAGAAGCGGCTTCTTCGCGCAAAGACGATTGTGCCGCTCACAGCGCTCTCCTTAGCGCGGCTTCTGCCGAAAGACGCCCGGCAGCGGCTCTTACCTCCGGAGAGTATCCTACCTTCCTCTTTAGCTCCTCTTCTCATCTACACCTCGGCAACAAGCTTTTCCACTATGTCTGGCTAGGAAAAACTGTGCCAGCACAGAAAACATCTCCCTCGTGTTCTAGAAGTTGCACGGATGTCTGCCAAGTGTTTGGCAGGAAGAAAAGAAAAGTTGTCCAAAACAGCTTCCAATCGAATGTTCCTGTGATTGGAAAAGTCAGGAGAGTGCAAAGGTACTGTTTTCTATCAGTTGGCAAGGTCCGCACACAATCCCAGTGTTGTACAGCTTGCTTCTTCACCTTCCCGAAGCTGCCGCTCTCGCCGGCTGCCGGAGCCCAAGAAGCGGCTTCTTCGCGCAAAGACGATTGTGCCGCTCACAGTGCTCTCCTTAGCGCGGCTTCTGCCGAAAGACGCCCGGCAGCGGCTCTTACCTCCGGAGAGCATCCTACCTTCCTCTTTAGCTCCTCTTCTCATCTACACCTCGGCAACAAGCTTTTCCACTATGTCTGGCTAGGAAAAACTGTGCCAGCACAGAAAACATCTCCCCTCGTGTTCTAGAAGTTGCACGGATGTCTGCCAAGTGTTTGGCAGGAAGAAAAGAAAAGTTGTCCAAAACAGCTTCCAATCGAATGTTCCTGTGATTGGAAAAGTCAGGAGAGTGCAAAGGTACTGTTTTCTATCAGTTGGCAAGGTGCGCACACAATCCCAGTGTTGTACAGCTTGCTTCTTCACCTTCCCGAAGCTGCCGCTCTCGCCGGCTGCCGGAGCCCAAGAAGCGGCTTCTTCGCGCAAAGACGATTGTGCCGCTCACAGCGCTCTCCTTAGCGCGGCTTCTGCCGAAAGACGCCCGGCAGCGGCTCTTACCTCCGGAGAGCATCCTACCTTCCTCTTTAGCTCCTCTTCTCATCTACACCTCGGCAACAAGCTTTTCCACTATGTCTGGCTAGGAAAAA
Source organism: Melospiza melodia melodia (assembly GCF_035770615.1). Lineage (NCBI taxonomy): Eukaryota > Metazoa > Chordata > Aves > Passeriformes > Passerellidae > Melospiza > Melospiza melodia. The sequence continues at coordinate 91,090 of NW_026948567.1, forward strand.
CTGTGCCAGCACAGAAAACATCTCCCCTCGTGTTCTAGAAGTTGCACGGATGTCTGCCAAGTGTTTGGCAGGAAGAAAAGAAAAGTTGTCCAAAACAGCTTCCAATCGAATGTTCCTGTGATTGGAAAAGTCAGGAGAGTGCAAAGGTACTGTTTTCTATCAGTTGGCAAGGTGCGCACACAATCCCAGTGTTGTACAGCTTGCTTCTTCACCTTCCCGAAGCTGCCGCTCTCGCCGGCTGCCGGAGCCCAAGAAGCGGCTTCTTCGCGCAAAGACGATTGTGCCGCTCACAGCGCTCTCCTTAGCGCGGCTTCTGCCGAAAGACGCCCGGCAGCGGCTCTTACCTCCGGAGAGCATCCTACCTTCCTCTTTAGCTCCTCTTCTCATCTACACCTCGGCAACAAGCTTTTCCACTATGTCTGGCTAGGAAAAACTGTGCCAGCACAGAAAACATCTCCCCTCGTGTTCTAGAAGTTGCACGGATGTCTGCCAAGTGTTTGGCAGGAAGAAAAGAAAAGTTGTCCAAAACAGCTTCCAATCGAATGTTCCTGTGATTGGAAAAGTCAGGAGAGTGCAAAGGTACTGTTTTCTATCAGTTGGCAAGGTGCGCACACAATCCCAGTGTTGTACAGCTTGCTTCTTCACCTTCCCGAAGCTGCCGCTCTCGCCGGCTGCCGGAGCCCAAGAAGCGGCTTCTTCGCGCAAAGACGATTGTGCCGCTCACAGCGCTCTCCTTAGCGCGGCTTCTGCCGAAAGACGCCCGGCAGCGGCTCTTACCTCCGGAGAGCATCCTACCTTCCTCTTTAGCTCCTCTTCTCATCTACACCTCGGCAACAAGCTTTTCCACTATGTCTGGCTAGGAAAAACTGTGCCAGCACAGAAAACATCTCCCCTCGTGTTCTAGAAGTTGCACGGATGTCTGCCAAGTGTTTGGCAGGAAGAAAAGAAAAGTTGTCCAAAACAGCTTCCAATCGAATGTTCCTGTGATTGGAAAAGTCAGGAGAGTGCAAAGGTACTGTTTTCTATCAGTTGGCAAGGTGCGCACACAATCCCAGTGTTGTACAGCTTGCTTCTTCACCTTCCCGAAGCTGCCGCTCTCGCCGGCTGCCGGAGCCCAAGAAGCGGCTTCTTCGCGCAAAGACGATTGTGCCGCTCACAGCGCTCTCCTTAGCGCGGCTTCTGCCGAAAGACGCCCGGCAGCGGCTCTTACCTCCGGAGAGCATCCTACCTTCCTCTTTAGCTCCTCTTCTCATCTACACCTCGGCAACAAGCTTTTCCACTATGTCTGGCTAGGAAAAACTGTGCCAGCACAGAAAACATCTCCCCTCGTGTTCTAGAAGTTGCACGGATGTCTGCCAAGTGTTTGGCAGGAAGAAAAGAAAAGTTGTCCAAAACAGCTTCCAATCGAATGTTCCTGTGATTGGAAAAGTCAGGAGAGTGCAAAGGTACTGTTTTCTATCAGTTGGCAAGGTGCGCACACAATCCCAGTGTTGTACAGCTTGCTTCTTCACCTTCCCGAAGCTGCCGCTCTCGCCGGCTGCCGGAGCCCAAGAAGCGGCTTCTTCGCGCAAAGACGATTGTGCCGCTCACAGCGCTCTCCTTAGCGCGGCTTCTGCCGAAAGACGCCCGGCAGCGGCTCTTACCTCCGGAGAGCATCCTACCTTCCTCTTTAGCTCCTCTTCTCATCTACACCTCGGCAACAAGCTTTCCCACTATGTCTGGCTAGGAAAAACTGTGCCAGCACAGAAAACATCTCCCCTCGTGTTCTAGAAGTTGCACGGATGTCTGCCAAGTGTTTGGCAGGAAGAAAAGAAAAGTTGTCCAAAACAGCTTCCAATCGAATGTTCCTGTGATTGGAAAAGTCAGGAGAGTGCAAAGGTACTGTTTTCTATCAGTTGGCAAGGTGCGCACACAATCCCAGTGTTGTACAGCTTGCTTCTTCACCTTCCCGAAGCTGCCGCTCTCGCCGGCTGCCGGAGCCCAAGAAGCGGCTTCTTCGCGCAAAGACGATTGTGCCGCTCACAGCGCTCTCCTTAGCGCGGCTTCTGCCGAAAGACGCCCGGCAGCGGCTCTTACCTCCGGAGAGCATCCTACCTTCCTCTTTAGCTCCTCTTCTCATCTACACCTCGGCAACAAGCTTTTCCACTATGTCTGGCTAGGAAAAACTGTGCCAGCACAGAAAACATCTCCCCTCGTGTTCTAGAAGTTGCACGGATGTCTGCCAAGTGTTTGGCAGGAAGAAAAGAAAAGTTGTCCAAAACAGCTTCCAATCGAATGTTCCTGTGATTGGAAAAGTCAGGAGAGTGCAAAGGTACTGTTTTCTATCAGTTGGCAAGGTGCGCACACAATCCCAGTGTTGTACAGCTTGCTTCTTCACCTTCCCGAAGCTGCCGCTCTCGCCGGCTGCCGGAGCCCAAGAAGCGGCTTCTTCGCGCAAAGACGTTTGTGCCGCTCACAGCGCTCTCCTTAGCGCGGCTTCTGCCGAAAGACGCCCGGCAGCGGCTCTTACCTCCGGAGAGTATCCTACCTTCCTCTTTAGCTCCTCTTCTCATCTACACCTCGGCAACAAGCTTTTCCACTATGTCTGGCTAGGAAAAACTGTGCCAGCACAGAAAACATCTCCCCTCGTGTTCTAGAAGTTGCACGGATGTCTGCCAAGTGTTTGGCAGGAAGAAAAGAAAAGTTGTCCAAAACAGCTTCCAATCGAATGTTCCTGTGATTGGAAAAGTCAGGAGAGTGCAAAGGTACTGTTTTCTATCAGTTGGCAAGGTGCGCACACAATCCCAGTGTTGTACAGCTTGCTTCTTCACCTTCCCGAAGCTGCCGCTCTCGCCGGCTGCCGGAGCCCAAGAAGCGGCTTCTTCGCGCAAAGACGATTGTGCCGCTCACAGCGCTCTCCTTAGCGCGGCTTCTGCCGAAAGACGCCCGGCAGCGGCTCTTACCTCCGGAGAGCATCCTACCTTCCTCTTTAGCTCCTCTTCTCATCTACACCTCGGCAACAAGCTTTTCCACTATGTCTGGCTAGGAAAAACTGTGCCAGCACAGAAAACATCTCCCTCGTGTTCTAGAAGTTGCACGGATGTCTGCCAAGTGTTTGGCAGGAAGAAAAGAAAAGTTGTCCAAAACAGCTTCCAATCGAATGTTCCTGTGATTGGAAAAGTCAGGAGAGTGCAAAGGTACTGTTTTCTATCAGTTGGCAAGGTGCGCACACAATCCCAGTGTTGTACAGCTTGCTTCTTCACCTTCCCGAAGCTGCCGCTCTCGCCGGCTGCCGGAGCCCAAGAAGCGGCTTCTTCGCGCAAAGACGATTGTGCCGCTCACAGCGCTCTCCTTAGCGCGGCTTCTGCCGAAAGACGCCCGGCAGCGGCTCTTACCTCCGGAGAGCATCCTACCTTCCTCTTTAGCTCCTCTTCTCATCTACACCTCGGCAACAAGCTTTTCCACTATGTCTGGCTAGGAAAAACTGTGCCAGCACAGAAAACATCTCCCCTCGTGTTCTAGAAGTTGCACGGATGTCTGCCAAGTGTTTGGCAGGAAGAAAAGAAAAGTTGTCCAAAACAGCTTCCAATCGAATGTTCCTGTGATTGGAAAAGTCAGGAGAGTGCAAAGGTACTGTTTTCTATCAGTTGGCAAGGTGCGCACACAATCCCAGTGTTGTACAGCTTGCTTCTTCACCTTCCCGAAGCTGCCGCTCTCGCCGGCTGCCGGAGCCCAAGAAGCGGCTTCTTCGCGCAAAGACGTTTGTGCCGCTCACAGCGCTCTCCTTAGCGCGGCTTCTGCCGAAAGACGCCCGGCAGCGGCTCTTACCTCCGGAGAGTATCCTACCTTCCTCTTTAGCTCCTCTTCTCATCTACACCTCGGCAACAAGCTTTTCCACTATGTCTGGCTAGGAAAAACTGTGCCAGCACAGAAAACATCTCCCCTCGTGTTCTAGAAGTTGCACGGATGTCTGCCAAGTGTTTGGCAGGAAGAAAAGAAAAGTTGTCCAAAACAGCTTCCAATCGAATGTTCCTGTGATTGGAAAAGTCAGGAGAGTGCAAAGGTACTGTTTTCTATCAGTTGGCAAGGTGCGCACACAATCCCAGTGTTGTACAGCTTGCTTCTTCACCTTCCCGAAGCTGCCGCTCTCGCCGGCTGCCGGAGCCCAAGAAGCGGCTTCTTCGCGCAAAGACGATTGTGCCGCTCACAGCGCTCTCCTTAGCGCGGCTTCTGCCGAAAGACGCCCGGCAGCGGCTCTTACCTCCGGAGAGCATCCTACCTTCCTCTTTAGCTCCTCTTCTCATCTACACCTCGGCAACAAGCTTTTCCACTATGTCTGGCTAGGAAAAACTTGCCAGCACAGAAAACATCTCCCCTCGTGTTCTAGAAGTTGCACGGATGTCTGCCAAGTGTTTGGCAGGAAGAAAAGAAAAGTTGTCCAAAACAGCTTCCAATCGAATGTTCCTGTGATTGGAAAAGTCAGGAGAGTGCAAAGGTACTGTTTTCTATCAGTTGGCAAGGTGCGCACACAATCGCCAATGTTGTACAGCTTGCTTCTTCACCTTCCCGAAGCTGCCGCTCTCGCCGGCTGCCGGAGCCCAAGAAGCGGCTTCTTCGCGCAAAGACGATTGTGCCGCTCACAGTGCTCTCCTTAGCGCGGGCTTCTGCCGAAAGACGCCCGGCAGCGGCTCTTACCTCCGGAGAGCATCCTACCTTCCTCTTTAGCTCCTCTTCTCATCTACACCTCGGCAAAAAGCTTTCCCACTATGTCTGGCTAGGAAAAACTGTGCCAGCACAGAAAACATCTCCCCTCGTGTTCTAGAAGTTGCACGGATGTCTGCCAAGTGTTTGGCAGGAAGAAAAGAAAAGTTGTCCAAAACAGCTTCCAATCGAATGTTCCTGTGATTGGAAAGTCAGGAGAGTGCAAAGGTACTGTTTTCTATCAGTTGGCAAGGTGCGCACACAATCCCAGTGTTGTACAGCTTGCTTCTTCACCTTCCCGAAGCTGCCGCTCTCGCCGCTGCCGGAGCCCAAGAAGCGGCTTCTTCGCGCAAAAGACGATTGTGCCGCTCACAGTGCTCTCCTTAGCGCGGCTTCTGCCGAAAGACGCCCGGCAGCGGCTCTTACCTCCGGAGAGCATCCTACCTTCCTCTTTAGCTCCTCTTCTCATCTACACCTCGGCAACAAGCTTTTCCACTATGTCTGGCTAGGAAAAACTGTGCCAGCACAGAAAACATCTCCCCTCGTGTTCTAGAAGTTGCACGGATGTCTGCCAAGTGTTTGGCAGGAAGAAAAGAAAAGTTGTCCAAAACAGCTTCCAATCGAATGTTCCTGTGATTGGAAAAGTCAGGAGAGTGCAAAGGTACTGTTTTCTATCAGTTGGCAAGGTGCGCACACAATCCCAGTGTTGTACAGCTTGCTTCTTCACCTTCCCGAAGCTGCCGCTCTCGCCGGCTGCCGGAGCCCAAGAAGCGGCTTCTTCGCGCAAAGACGATTGTGCCGCTCACAGCGCTCTCCTTAGCGCGGCTTCTGCCGAAAGACGCCCGGCAGCGGCTCTTACCTCCGGAGAGTATCCTACCTTCCTCTTTAGCTCCTCTTCTCATCTACACCTCGGCAACAAGCTTTCCACTATGTCTGGCTAGGAAAAACTGTGCCAGCACAGAAAACATCTCCCCTCGTGTTCTAGAAGTTGCACGGATGTCTGCCAAGTGTTTGGCAGGAAGAAAAGAAAAGTTGTCCAAAACAGCTTCCAATCGAATGTTCCTGTGATTGGAAAAGTCAGGAGAGTGCAAAGGTACTGTTTCTATCAGTTGGCAAGGTGCGCACACAATCCCAGTGTTGTACAGCTTGCTTCTTCACCTTCCCGAAGCTGCCGCTCTCGCCGGCTGCCGGAGCCCAAGAAGCGGCTTCTTCGCGCAAAGACGATTGTGCCGCTCACAGTGCTCTCCTTAGCGCGGCTTCTGCCGAAAGACGCCCGGCAGCGGCTCTTACCTCCGGAGAGCATCCTACCTTCGTCTTTAGCTCCTCTTCTCATCTACACCTCGGCAACAAGCTTTTCCACTATGTCTGGCTAGGAAAAACTGTGCCAGCACAGAAAACATCTCCCATCGTGTTCTAGAAGTTGCAACGGATGTCTGCCAAGTGTTTGGCAGGAAGAAAAGAAAAGTTGTCCAAAACAGCTTCCAATCGAATGTTCCTGTGATTGGAAAGTCAGGAGAGTGCAAAGGTACTGTTTTCTATCAGTTGGCAAGGTGCGCACACAATCCCAGTGTTGTACAGCTTGCTTCTTCACCTTCCCGAAGCTGCCGCTCTCGCCGGCTGCCGGAGCCCAAGAAGCGGCTTCTTCGCGCAAAGACGATTGTGCCGCTCACAGCGCTCTCCTTAGCGCGGCTTCTGCCGAAAGACGCCCGGCAGCGGCTCTTACCTCCGGAGAGCATCCTACCTTCCTCTTTAGCTCCTCTTCTCATCTACACCTCGGCAACAAGCTTTTCCACTATGTCTGGCTAGGAAAAACTGTGCCAGCACAGAAAACATCTCCCATCGTGTTCTAGAAGTTGCACGGATGTCTGCCAAGTGTTTGGCAGGAAGAAAAGAAAAGTTGTCCAAAACAGCTTCCAATCGAATGTTCCTGTGATTGGAAAAGTCAGGAGAGTGCAAAGGTACTGTTTTCTATCAGTTGGCAAGGTGCGCACACAATCCCAGTGTTGTACAGCTTGCTTCTTCACCTTCCCGAAGCTGCCGCTCTCGCCGGCTGCCGGAGCCCAAGAAGCGGCTTCTTCGCGCAAAGACGATTGTGCCGCTCACAGTGCTCTCCTTAGCGCGGCTTCTGCCGAAAGACGCCCGGCAGCGGCTCTTACCTCCGGAGAGCATCCTACCTTCCTCTTTAGCTCCTCTTCTCATCTACACCTCGGCAACAAGCTTTTCCACTATGTCTGGCTAGGAAAAACTGTGCCAGCACAGAAAACATCTCCCATCGTGTTCTAGAAGTTGCACGGATGTCTGCCAAGTGTTTGGCAGGAAGAAAAGAAAAGTTGTCCAAAACAGCTTCCAATCGAATGTTCCTGTGATTGGAAAAGTCAGGAGAGTGCAAAGGTACTGTTTTCTATCAGTTGGCAAGGTGCGCACACAATCCCAGTGTTGTACAGCTTGCTTCTTCACCTTCCCGAAGCTGCCGCTCTCGCCGGCTGCCGGAGCCCAAGAAGCGGCTTCTTCGCGCAAAGACGATTGTGCCGCTCACAGCGCTCTCCTTAGCGCGGCTTCTGCCGAAAGACGCCCGGCAGCGGCTCTTACCTCCGGAGAGCATCCTACCTTCCTCTTTAGCTCCTCTTCTCATCTACACCTCGGCAACAAGCTTTTCCACTATGTCTGGCTAGGAAAAACTGTGCCAGCACAGAAAACATCTCCCCTCGTGTTCTAGAAGTTGCACGGATGTCTGCCAAGTGTTTGGCAGGAAGAAAAGAAAAGTTGTCCAAAACAGCTTCCAATCGAATGTTCCTGTGATTGGAAAAGTCAGGAGAGTGCAAAGGTACTGTTTTCTATCAGTTGGCAAGGTGCGCACACAATCCCAGTGTTGTACAGCTTGCTTCTTCACCTTCCCGAAGCTGCCGCTCTCGCCGGCTGCCGGAGCCCAAGAAGCGGCTTCTTCGCGCAAAGACGATTGTGCCGCTCACAGTGCTCTCCTTAGCGCGGCTTCTGCCGAAAGACGCCCGGCAGCGGCTCTTACCTCCGGAGAGCATCCTACCTTCCTCTTTAGCTCCTCTTCTCATCTACACCTCGGCAACAAGCTTTTCCACTATGTCTGGCTAGGAAAAACTGTGCCAGCACAGAAAACATCTCCCCTCGTGTTCTAGAAGTTGCACGGATGTCTGCCAAGTGTTTGGCAGGAAGAAAAGAAAAGTTGTCCAAAACAGCTTCCAATCGAATGTTCCTGTGATTGGAAAAGTCAGGAGAGTGCAAAGGTACTGTTTTCTATCAGTTGGCAAGGTGCGCACACAATCCCAGTGTTGTACAGCTTGCTTCTTCACCTTCCCGAAGCTGCCGCTCTCGCCGGCTGCCGGAGCCCAAGAAGCGGCTTCTTCGCGCAAAGACGATTGTGCCGCTCACAGCGCTCTCCTTAGCGCGGCTTCTGCCGAAAGACGCCCGGCAGCGGCTCTTACCTCCGGAGAGCATCCTACCTTCCTCTTTAGCTCCTCTTCTCATCTACACCTCGGCAACAAGCTTTTCCACTATGTCTGGCTAGGAAAAACTGTGCCAGCACAGAAAACATCTCCCATCGTGTTCTAGAAGTTGCACGGATGTCTGCCAAGTGTTTGGCAGGAAGAAAAGAAAAGTTGTCCAAAACAGCTTCCAATCGAATGTTCCTGTGATTGGAAAAGTCAGGAGAGTGCAAAGGTACTGTTTTCTATCAGTTGGCAAGGTGCGCACACAATCCCAGTGTTGTACAGCTTGCTTCTTCACCTTCCCGAAGCTGCCGCTCTCGCCGGCTGCCGGAGCCCAAGAAGCGGCTTCTTCGCGCAAAGACGATTGTGCCGCTCACAGCGCTCTCCTTAGCGCGGCTTCTGCCGAAAGACGCCCGGCAGCGGCTCTTACCTCCGGAGAGCATCCTACCTTCCTCTTTAGCTCCTCTTCTCATCTACACCTCGGCAACAAGCTTTTCCACTATGTCTGGCTAGGAAAAACTGTGCCAGCACAGAAAACATCTCCCCTCGTGTTCTAGAAGTTGCACGGATGTCTGCCAAGTGTTTGGCAGGAAGAAAAGAAAAGTTGTCCAAAACAGCTTCCAATCGAATGTTCCTGTGATTGGAAAAGTCAGGAGAGTGCAAAGGTACTGTTTTCTATCAGTTGGCAAGGTGCGCACACAATCCCAGTGTTGTACAGCTTGCTTCTTCACCTTCCCGAAGCTGCCGCTCTCGCCGGCTGCCGGAGCCCAAGAAGCGGCTTCTTCGCGCAAAGACGATTGTGCCGCTCACAGCGCTCTCCTTAGCGCGGCTTCTGCCGAAAGACGCCCGGCAGCGGCTCTTACCTCCGGAGAGCATCCTACCTTCCTCTTTAGCTCCTCTTCTCATCTACACCTCGGCAACAAGCTTTTCCACTATGTCTGGCTAGGAAAAACTGTGCCAGCACAGAAAACATCTCCCCTCGTGTTCTAGAAGTTGCACGGATGTCTGCCAAGTGTTTGGCAGGAAGAAAAGAAAAGTTGTCCAAAACAGCTTCCAATCGAATGTTCCTGTGATTGGAAAAGTCAGGAGAGTGCAAAGGTACTGTTTTCTATCAGTTGGCAAGGTGCGCACACAATCCCAGTGTTGTACAGCTTGCTTCTTCACCTTCCGAAGCTGCCGCTCTCGCCGGCTGCCGGAGCCCAAGAAGCGGCTTCTTCGCGCAAAGACGATTGTGCCGCTCACAGCGCTCTCCTTAGCGCGGCTTCTGCCGAAAGACGCCCGGCAGCGGCTCTTACCTCCGGAGAGCATCCTACCTTCCTCTTTAGCTCCTCTTCTCATCTACACCTCGGCAACAAGCTTTTCCACTATGTCTGGCTAGGAAAAACTGTGCCAGCACAGAAAACATCTCCCCTCGTGTTCTAGAAGTTGCACGGATGTCTGCCAAGTGTTTGGCAGGAAGAAAAGAAAAGTTGTCCAAAACAGCTTCCAATCGAATGTTCCTGTGATTGGAAAAGTCAGGAGAGTGCAAAGGTACTGTTTTCTATCAGTTGGCAAGGTGCGCACACAATCCCAGTGTTGTACAGCTTGCTTCTTCACCTTCCCGAAGCTGCCGCTCTCGCCGGCTGCCGGAGCCCAAGAAGCGGCTTCTTCGCGCAAAGACGATTGTGCCGCTCACAGCGCTCTCCTTAGCGCGGCTTCTGCCGAAAGACGCCCGGCAGCGGCTCTTACCTCCGGAGAGCATCCTACCTTCCTCTTTAGCTCCTCTTCTCATCTACACCTCGGCAACAAGCTTTTCCACTATGTCTGGCTAGGAAAAACTGTGCCAGCACAGAAAACATCTCCCCTCGTGTTCTAGAAGTTGCACGGATGTCTGCCAAGTGTTTGGCAGGAAGAAAAGAAAAGTTGTCCAAAACAGCTTCCAATCGAATGTTCCTGTGATTGGAAAAGTCAGGAGAGTGCAAAGGTACTGTTTTCTATCAGTTGGCAAGGTGCGCACACAATCCCAGTGTTGTACAGCTTGCTTCTTCACCTTCCGAAGCTGCCGCTCTCGCCGGCTGCCGGAGCCCAAGAAGCGGCTTCTTCGCGCAAAGACGATTGTGCCGCTCACAGCGCTCTCCTTAGCGCGGCTTCTGCCGAAAGACGCCCGGCAGCGGCTCTTACCTCCGGAGAGCATCCTACCTTCCTCTTTAGCTCCTCTTCTCATCTACACCTCGGCAACAAGCTTTTCCACTATGTCTGGCTAGGAAAAACTGTGCCAGCACAGAAAACATCTCCCCTCGTGTTCTAGAAGTTGCACGGATGTCTGCCAAGTGTTTGGCAGGAAGAAAAGAAAAGTTGTCCAAAACAGCTTCCAATCGAATGTTCCTGTGATTGGAAAAGTCAGGAGAGTGCAAAGGTACTGTTTTCTATCAGTTGGCAAGGTGCGCACACAATCCCAGTGTTGTACAGCTTGCTTCTTCACCTTCCCGAAGCTGCCGCTCTCGCCGGCTGCCGGAGCCCAAGAAGCGGCTTCTTCGCGCAAAGACGATTGTGCCGCTCACAGCGCTCTCCTTAGCGCGGCTTCTGCCGAAAGACGCCCGGCAGCGGCTCTTACCTCCGGAGAGCATCCTACCTTCCTCTTTAGCTCCTCTTCTCATCTACACCTCGGCAACAAGCTTTTCCACTATGTCTGGCTAGGAAAAACTGTGCCAGCACAGAAAACATCTCCCCTCGTGTTCTAGAAGTTGCACGGATGTCTGCCAAGTGTTTGGCAGGAAGAAAAGAAAAGTTGTCCAAAACAGCTTCCAATCGAATGTTCCTGTGATTGGAAAAGTCAGGAGAGTGCAAAGGTACTGTTTTCTATCAGTTGGCAAGGTGCGCACACAATCCCAGTGTTGTACAGCTTGCTTCTTCACCTTCCCGAAGCTGCCGCTCTCGCCGGCTGCCGGAGCCCAAGAAGCGGCTTCTTCGCGCAAAGACGATTGTGCCGCTCACAGCGCTCTCCTTAGCGCGGCTTCTGCCGAAAGACGCCCGGCAGCGGCTCTTACCTCCGGAGAGCATCCTACCTTCCTCTTTAGCTCCTCTTCTCATCTACACCTCGGCAACAAGCTTTTCCACTATGTCTGGCTAGGAAAAACTGTGCCAGCACAGAAAACATCTCCCCTCGTGTTCTAGAAGTTGCACGGATGTCTGCCAAGTGTTTGGCAGGAAGAAAAGAAAAGTTGTCCAAAACAGCTTCCAATCGAATGTTCCTGTGATTGGAAAAGTCAGGAGAGTGCAAAGGTACTGTTTTCTATCAGTTGGCAAGGTGCGCACACAATCCCAGTGTTGTACAGCTTGCTTCTTCACCTTCCCGAAGCTGCCGCTCTCGCCGGCTGCCGGAGCCCAAGAAGCGGCTTCTTCGCGCAAAGACGATTGTGCCGCTCACAGCGCTCTCCTTAGCGCGGCTTCTGCCGAAAGACGCCCGGCAGCGGCTCTTACCTCCGGAGAGCATCCTACCTTCCTCTTTAGCTCCTCTTCTCATCTACACCTCGGCAACAAGCTTTTCCACTATGTCTGGCTAGGAAAAACTGTGCCAGCACAGAAAACATCTCCCCTCGTGTTCTAGAAGTTGCACGGATGTCTGCCAAGTGTTTGGCAGGAAGAAAAGAAAAGTTGTCCAAAACAGCTTCCAATCGAATGTTCCTGTGATTGGAAAAGTCAGGAGAGTGCAAAGGTACTGTTTTCTATCAGTTGGCAAGGTGCGCACACAATCCCAGTGTTGTACAGCTTGCTTCTTCACCTTCCCGAAGCTGCCGCTCTCGCCGGCTGCCGGAGCCCAAGAAGCGGCTTCTTCGCGCAAAGACGATTGTGCCGCTCACAGCGCTCTCCTTAGCGCGGCTTCTGCCGAAAGACGCCCGGCAGCGGCTCTTACCTCCGGAGAGCATCCTACCTTCCTCTTTAGCTCCTCTTCTCATCTACACCTCGGCAACAAGCTTTTCCACTATGTCTGGCTAGGAAAAACTGTGCCAGCACAGAAAACATCTCCCCTCGTGTTCTAGAAGTTGCACGGATGTCTGCCAAGTGTTTGGCAGGAAGAAAAGAAAAGTTGTCCAAAACAGCTTCCAATCGAATGTTCCTGTGATTGGAAAAGTCAGGAGAGTGCAAAGGTACTGTTTTCTATCAGTTGGCAAGGTGCGCACACAATCCCAGTGTTGTACAGCTTGCTTCTTCACCTTCCCGAAGCTGCCGCTCTCGCCGGCTGCCGGAGCCCAAGAAGCGGCTTCTTCGCGCAAAGACGATTGTGCCGCTCACAGCGCTCTCCTTAGCGCGGCTTCTGCCGAAAGACGCCCGGCAGCGGCTCTTACCTCCGGAGAGCATCCTACCTTCCTCTTTAGCTCCTCTTCTCATCTACACCTCGGCAACAAGCTTTTCCACTATGTCTGGCTAGGAAAAACTGTGCCAGCACAGAAAACATCTCCCCTCGTGTTCTAGAAGTTGCACGGATGTCTGCCAAGTGTTTGGCAGGAAGAAAAGAAAAGTTGTCCAAAACAGCTTCCAATCGAATGTTCCTGTGATTGGAAAAGTCAGGAGAGTGCAAAGGTACTGTTTTCTATCAGTTGGCAAGGTGCGCACACAATCCCAGTGTTGTACAGCTTGCTTCTTCACCTTCCCGAAGCTGCCGCTCTCGCCGGCTGCCGGAGCCCAAGAAGCGGCTTCTTCGCGCAAAGACGATTGTGCCGCTCACAGCGCTCTCCTTAGCGCGGCTTCTGCCGAAAGACGCCCGGCAGCGGCTCTTACCTCCGGAGAGCATCCTACCTTCCTCTTTAGCTCCTCTTCTCATCTACACCTCGGCAACAAGCTTTCCACTATGTCTGGCTAGGAAAACTGTGCCAGCACAGAAAACATCTCCCCTCGTGTTCTAGAAGTTGCACGGATGTCTGCCAAGTGTTTGGCAGGAAGAAAAGAAAAGTTGTCCAAAACAGCTTCCAATCGAATGTTCCTGTGATTGGAAAAGTCAGGAGAGTGCAAAGGTACTGTTTTCTATCAGTTGGCAAGGTGCGCACACAATCCCAGTGTTGTACAGCTTGCTTCTTCACCTTCCCGAAGCTGCCGCTCTCGCCGGCTGCCGGAGCCCAAGAAGCGGCTTCTTCGCGCAAAGACGATTGTGCCGCTCACAGCGCTCTCCTTAGCGCGGCTTCTGCCGAAAGACGCCCGGCAGCGGCTCTTACCTCCGGAGAGCATCCTACCTTCCTCTTTAGCTCCTCTTCTCATCTACACCTCGGCAACAAGCTTTTCCACTATGTCTGGCTAGGAAAAACTGTGCCAGCACAGAAAACATCTCCCCTCGTGTTCTAGAAGTTGCACGGATGTCTGCCAAGTGTTTGGCAGGAAGAAAAGAAAAGTTGTCCAAAACAGCTTCCAATCGAATGTTCCTGTGATTGGAAAAGTCAGGAGAGTGCAAAGGTACTGTTTTCTATCAGTTGGCAAGGTGCGCACACAATCCCAGTGTTGTACAGCTTGCTTCTTCACCTTCCCGAAGCTGCCGCTCTCGCCGGCTGCCGGAGCCCAAGAAGCGGCTTCTTCGCGCAAAGACGATTGTGCCGCTCACAGCGCTCTCCTTAGCGCGGCTTCTGCCGAAAGACGCCCGGCAGCGGCTCTTACCTCCGGAGAGCATCCTACCTTCCTCTTTAGCTCCTCTTCTCATCTACACCTCGGCAACAAGCTTTTCCACTATGTCTGGCTAGGAAAAACTGTGCCAGCACAGAAAACATCTCCCCTCGTGTTCTAGAAGTTGCACGGATGTCTGCCAAGTGTTTGGCAGGAAGAAAAGAAAAGTTGTCCAAAACAGCTTCCAATCGAATGTTCCTGTGATTGGAAAAGTCAGGAGAGTGCAAAGGTACTGTTTTCTATCAGTTGGCAAGGTGCGCACACAATCCCAGTGTTGTACAGCTTGCTTCTTCACCTTCCCGAAGCTGCCGCTCTCGCCGGCTGCCGGAGCCCAAGAAGCGGCTTCTTCGCGCAAAGACGATTGTGCCGCTCACAGCGCTCTCCTTAGCGCGGCTTCTGCCGAAAGACGCCCGGCAGCGGCTCTTACCTCCGGAGAGCATCCTACCTTCCTCTTTAGCTCCTCTTCTCATCTACACCTCGGCAACAAGCTTTTCCACTATGTCTGGCTAGGAAAAACTGTGCCAGCACAGAAAACATCTCCCCTCGTGTTCTAGAAGTTGCACGGATGTCTGCCAAGTGTTTGGCAGGAAGAAAAGAAAAGTTGTCCAAAACAGCTTCCAATCGAATGTTCCTGTGATTGGAAAAGTCAGGAGAGTGCAAAGGTACTGTTTTCTATCAGTTGGCAAGGTGCGCACACAATCCCAGTGTTGTACAGCTTGCTTCTTCACCTTCCCGAAGCTGCCGCTCTCGCCGGCTGCCGGAGCCCAAGAAGCGGCTTCTTCGCGCAAAGACGATTGTGCCGCTCACAGCGCTCTCCTTAGCGCGGCTTCTGCCGAAAGACGCCCGGCAGCGGCTCTTACCTCCGGAGAGCATCCTACCTTCCTCTTTAGCTCCTCTTCTCATCTACACCTCGGCAACAAGCTTTTCCACTATGTCTGGCTAGGAAAAACTGTGCCAGCACAGAAAACATCTCCCCTCGTGTTCTAGAAGTTGCACGGATGTCTGCCAAGTGTTTGGCAGGAAGAAAAGAAAAGTTGTCCAAAACAGCTTCCAATCGAATGTTCCTGTGATTGGAAAAGTCAGGAGAGTGCAAAGGTACTGTTTTCTATCAGTTGGCAAGGTGCGCACACAATCCCAGTGTTGTACAGCTTGCTTCTTCACCTTCCCGAAGCTGCCGCTCTCGCCGGCTGCCGGAGCCCAAGAAGCGGCTTCTTCGCGCAAAGACGATTGTGCCGCTCACAGCGCTCTCCTTAGCGCGGCTTCTGCCGAAAGACGCCCGGCAGCGGCTCTTACCTCCGGAGAGCATCCTACCTTCCTCTTTAGCTCCTCTTCTCATCTACACCTCGGCAACAAGCTTTTCCACTATGTCTGGCTAGGAAAAACTGTGCCAGCACAGAAAACATCTCCCCTCGTGTTCTAGAAGTTGCACGGATGTCTGCCAAGTGTTTGGCAGGAAGAAAAGAAAAGTTGTCCAAAACAGCTTCCAATCGAATGTTCCTGTGATTGGAAAAGTCAGGAGAGTGCAAAGGTACTGTTTTCTATCAGTTGGCAAGGTGCGCACACAATCCCAGTGTTGTACAGCTTGCTTCTTCACCTTCCCGAAGCTGCCGCTCTCGCCGGCTGCCGGAGCCCAAGAAGCGGCTTCTTCGCGCAAAGACGATTGTGCCGCTCACAGCGCTCTCCTTAGCGCGGCTTCTGCCGAAAGACGCCCGGCAGCGGCTCTTACCTCCGGAGAGCATCCTACCTTCCTCTTTAGCTCCTCTTCTCATCTACACCTCGGCAACAAGCTTTTCCACTATGTCTGGCTAGGAAAAACTGTGCCAGCACAGAAAACATCTCCCCTCGTGTTCTAGAAGTTGCACGGATGTCTGCCAAGTGTTTGGCAGGAAGAAAAGAAAAGTTGTCCAAAACAGCTTCCAATCGAATGTTCCTGTGATTGGAAAAGTCAGGAGAGTGCAAAGGTACTGTTTTCTATCAGTTGGCAAGGTGCGCACACAATCCCAGTGTTGTACAGCTTGCTTCTTCACCTTCCCGAAGCTGCCGCTCTCGCCGGCTGCCGGAGCCCAAGAAGCGGCTTCTTCGCGCAAAGACGATTGTGCCGCTCACAGCGCTCTCCTTAGCGCGGCTTCTGCCGAAAGACGCCCGGCAGCGGCTCTTACCTCCGGAGAGCATCCTACCTTCCTCTTTAGCTCCTCTTCTCATCTACACCTCGGCAACAAGCTTTTCCACTATGTCTGGCTAGGAAAAACTGTGCCAGCACAGAAAACATCTCCCCTCGTGTTCTAGAAGTTGCACGGATGTCTGCCAAGTGTTTGGCAGGAAGAAAAGAAAAGTTGTCCAAAACAGCTTCCAATCGAATGTTCCTGTGATTGGAAAAGTCAGGAGAGTGCAAAGGTACTGTTTTCTATCAGTTGGCAAGGTGCGCACACAATCCCAGTGTTGTACAGCTTGCTTCTTCACCTTCCCGAAGCTGCCGCTCTCGCCGGCTGCCGGAGCCCAAGAAGCGGCTTCTTCGCGCAAAGACGATTGTGCCGCTCACAGCGCTCTCCTTAGCGCGGCTTCTGCCGAAAGACGCCCGGCAGCGGCTCTTACCTCCGGAGAGCATCCTACCTTCCTCTTTAGCTCCTCTTCTCATCTACACCTCGGCAACAAGCTTTTCCACTATGTCTGGCTAGGAAAAACTGTGCCAGCACAGAAAACATCTCCCCTCGTGTTCTAGAAGTTGCACGGATGTCTGCCAAGTGTTTGGCAGGAAGAAAAGAAAAGTTGTCCAAAACAGCTTCCAATCGAATGTTCCTGTGATTGGAAAAGTCAGGAGAGTGCAAAGGTACTGTTTTCTATCAGTTGGCAAGGTGCGCACACAATCCCAGTGTTGTACAGCTTGCTTCTTCACCTTCCCGAAGCTGCCGCTCTCGCCGGCTGCCGGAGCCCAAGAAGCGGCTTCTTCGCGCAAAGACGATTGTGCCGCTCACAGCGCTCTCCTTAGCGCGGCTTCTGCCGAAAGACGCCCGGCAGCGGCTCTTACCTCCGGAGAGCATCCTACCTTCCTCTTTAGCTCCTCTTCTCATCTACACCTCGGCAACAAGCTTTTCCACTATGTCTGGCTAGGAAAAACTGTGCCAGCACAGAAAACATCTCCCCTCGTGTTCTAGAAGTTGCACGGATGTCTGCCAAGTGTTTGGCAGGAAGAAAAGAAAAGTTGTCCAAAACAGCTTCCAATCGAATGTTCCTGTGATTGGAAAAGTCAGGAGAGTGCAAAGGTACTGTTTTCTATCAGTTGGCAAGGTGCGCACACAATCCCAGTGTTGTACAGCTTGCTTCTTCACCTTCCCGAAGCTGCCGCTCTCGCCGGCTGCCGGAGCCCAAGAAGCGGCTTCTTCGCGCAAAGACGATTGTGCCGCTCACAGCGCTCTCCTTAGCGCGGCTTCTGCCGAAAGACGCCCGGCAGCGGCTCTTACCTCCGGAGAGCATCCTACCTTCCTCTTTAGCTCCTCTTCTCATCTACACCTCGGCAACAAGCTTTTCCACTATGTCTGGCTAGGAAAAACTGTGCCAGCACAGAAAACATCTCCCTCGTGTTCTAGAAGTTGCACGGATGTCTGCCAAGTGTTTGGCAGGAAGAAAAGAAAAGTTGTCCAAAACAGCTTCCAATCGAATGTTCCTGTGATTGGAAAAGTCAGGAGAGTGCAAAGGTACTGTTTTCTATCAGTTGGCAAGGTGCGCACACAATCCCAGTGTTGTACAGCTTGCTTCTTCACCTTCCCGAAGCTGCCGCTCTCGCCGGCTGCCGGAGCCCAAGAAGCGGCTTCTTCGCGCAAAGACGATTGTGCCGCTCACAGCGCTCTCCTTAGCGCGGCTTCTGCCGAAAGACGCCCGGCAGCGGCTCTTACCTCCGGAGAGCATCCTACCTTCCTCTTTAGCTCCTCTTCTCATCTACACCTCGGCAACAAGCTTTTCCACTATGTCTGGCTAGGAAAAACTGTGCCAGCACAGAAAACATCTCCCCTCGTGTTCTAGAAGTTGCACGGATGTCTGCCAAGTGTTTGGCAGGAAGAAAAGAAAAGTTGTCCAAAACAGCTTCCAATCGAATGTTCCTGTGATTGGAAAAGTCAGGAGAGTGCAAAGGTACTGTTTTCTATCAGTTGGCAAGGTGCGCACACAATCCCAGTGTTGTACAGCTTGCTTCTTCACCTTCCCGAAGCTGCCGCTCTCGCCGGCTGCCGGAGCCCAAGAAGCGGCTTCTTCGCGCAAAGACGATTGTGCCGCTCACAGCGCTCTCCTTAGCGCGGCTTCTGCCGAAAGACGCCCGGCAGCGGCTCTTACCTCCGGAGAGCATCCTACCTTCCTCTTTAGCTCCTCTTCTCATCTACACCTCGGCAACAAGCTTTTCCACTATGTCTGGCTAGGAAAAACTGTGCCAGCACAGAAAACATCTCCCCTCGTGTTCTAGAAGTTGCACGGATGTCTGCCAAGTGTTTGGCAGGAAGAAAAGAAAAGTTGTCCAAAACAGCTTCCAATCGAATGTTCCTGTGATTGGAAAAGTCAGGAGAGTGCAAAGGTACTGTTTTCTATCAGTTGGCAAGGTGCGCACACAATCCCAGTGTTGTACAGCTTGCTTCTTCACCTTCCCGAAGCTGCCGCTCTCGCCGGCTGCCGGAGCCCAAGAAGCGGCTTCTTCGCGCAAAGACGATTGTGCCGCTCACAGTGCTCTCCTTAGCGCGGCTTCTGCCGAAAGACGCCCGGCAGCGGCTCTTACCTCCGGAGAGCATCCTACCTTCCTCTTTAGCTCCTCTTCTCATCTACACCTCGGCAACAAGCTTTTCCACTATGTCTGGCTAGGAAAAACTGTGCCAGCACAGAAAACATCTCCCCTCGTGTTCTAGAAGTTGCACGGATGTCTGCCAAGTGTTTGGCAGGAAGAAAAGAAAAGTTGTCCAAAACAGCTTCCAATCGAATGTTCCTGTGATTGGAAAAGTCAGGAGAGTGCAAAGGTACTGTTTTCTATCAGTTGGCAAGGTGCGCACACAATCCCAGTGTTGTACAGCTTGCTTCTTCACCTTCCCGAAGCTGCCGCTCTCGCCGGCTGCCGGAGCCCAAGAAGCGGCTTCTTCGCGCAAAGACGATTGTGCCGCTCACAGCGCTCTCCTTAGCGCGGCTTCTGCCGAAAGACGCCCGGCAGCGGCTCTTACCTCCGGAGAGCATCCTACCTTCCTCTTTAGCTCCTCTTCTCATCTACACCTCGGCAACAAGCTTTTCCACTATGTCTGGCTAGGAAAAACTGTGCCAGCACAGAAAACATCTCCCCTCGTGTTCTAGAAGTTGCACGGATGTCTGCCAAGTGTTTGGCAGGAAGAAAAGAAAAGTTGTCCAAAACAGCTTCCAATCGAATGTTCCTGTGATTGGAAAAGTCAGGAGAGTGCAAAGGTACTGTTTTCTATCAGTTGGCAAGGTGCGCACACAATCCCAGTGTTGTACAGCTTGCTTCTTCACCTTCCCGAAGCTGCCGCTCTCGCCGGCTGCCGGAGCCCAAGAAGCGGCTTCTTCGCGCAAAGACGATTGTGCCGCTCACAGTGCTCTCCTTAGCGCGGCTTCTGCCGAAAGACGCCCGGCAGCGGCTCTTACCTCCGGAGAGCATCCTACCTTCCTCTTTAGCTCCTCTTCTCATCTACACCTCGGCAACAAGCTTTTCCACTATGTCTGGCTAGGAAAAACTGTGCCAGCACAGAAAACATCTCCCCTCGTGTTCTAGAAGTTGCACGGATGTCTGCCAAGTGTTTGGCAGGAAGAAAAGAAAAGTTGTCCAAAACAGCTTCCAATCGAATGTTCCTGTGATTGGAAAAGTCAGGAGAGTGCAAAGGTACTGTTTTCTATCAGTTGGCAAGGTGCGCACACAATCCCAGTGTTGTACAGCTTGCTTCTTCACCTTCCCGAAGCTGCCGCTCTCGCCGGCTGCCGGAGCCCAAGAAGCGGCTTCTTCGCGCAAAGACGATTGTGCCGCTCACAGCGCTCTCCTTAGCGCGGCTTCTGCCGAAAGACGCCCGGCAGCGGCTCTTACCTCCGGAGAGCATCCTACCTTCCTCTTTAGCTCCTCTTCTCATCTACACCTCGGCAACAAGCTTTTCCACTATGTCTGGCTAGGAAAACTGTGCCAGCACAGAAAACATCTCCCATCGTGTTCTAGAAGTTGCACGGATGTCTGCCAAGTGTTTGGCAGGAAGAAAAGAAAAGTTGTCCAAAACAGCTTCCAATCGAATGTTCCTGTGATTGGAAAAGTCAGGAGAGTGCAAAGGTACTGTTTTCTATCAGTTGGCAAGGTGCGCACACAATCCCAGTGTTGTACAGCTTGCTTCTTCACCTTCCCGAAGCTGCCGCTCTCGCCGGCTGCCGGAGCCCAAGAAGCGGCTTCTTCGCGCAAAGACGATTGTGCCGCTCACAGTGCTCTCCTTAGCGCGGCTTCTGCCGAAAGACGCCCGGCAGCGGCTCTTACCTCCGGAGAGCATCCTACCTTCCTCTTTAGCTCCTCTTCTCATCTACACCTCGGCAACAAGCTTTTCCACTATGTCTGGCTAGGAAAAACTGTGCCAGCACAGAAAACATCTCCCCTCGTGTTCTAGAAGTTGCACGGATGTCTGCCAAGTGTTTGGCAGGAAGAAAAGAAAAGTTGTCCAAAACAGCTTCCAATCGAATGTTCCTGTGATTGGAAAAGTCAGGAGAGTGCAAAGGTACTGTTTTCTATCAGTTGGCAAGGTGCGCACACAATCCCAGTGTTGTACAGCTTGCTTCTTCACCTTCCCGAAGCTGCCGCTCTCGCCGGCTGCCGGAGCCCAAGAAGCGGCTTCTTCGCGCAAAGACGATTGTGCCGCTCACAGCGCTCTCCTTAGCGCGGCTTCTGCCGAAAGACGCCCGGCAGCGGCTCTTACCTCCGGAGAGCATCCTACCTTCCTCTTTAGCTCCTCTTCTCATCTACACCTCGGCAACAAGCTTTTCCACTATGTCTGGCTAGGAAAAACTGTGCCAGCACAGAAAACATCTCCCATCGTGTTCTAGAAGTTGCACGGATGTCTGCCAAGTGTTTGGCAGGAAGAAAAGAAAAGTTGTCCAAAACAGCTTCCAATCGAATGTTCCTGTGATTGGAAAAGTCAGGAGAGTGCAAAGGTACTGTTTTCTATCAGTTGGCAAGGTGCGCACACAATCCCAGTGTTGTACAGCTTGCTTCTTCACCTTCCCGAAGCTGCCGCTCTCGCCGGCTGCCGGAGCCCAAGAAGCGGCTTCTTCGCGCAAAGACGATTGTGCCGCTCACAGCGCTCTCCTTAGCGCGGCTTCTGCCGAAAGACGCCCGGCAGCGGCTCTTACCTCCGGAGAGCATCCTACCTTCCTCTTTAGCTCCTCTTCTCATCTACACCTCGGCAACAAGCTTTTCCACTATGTCTGGCTAGGAAAAACTGTGCCAGCACAGAAAACATCTCCCCTCGTGTTCTAGAAGTTGCACGGATGTCTGCCAAGTGTTTGGCAGGAAGAAAAGAAAAGTTGTCCAAAACAGCTTCCATCGAATGTTCCTGTGATTGGAAAAGTCAGGAGAGTGCAAAGGTACTGTTTTCTATCAGTTGGCAAGGTGCGCACACAATCCAGTGTTGTACAGCTTGCTTCTTCACCTTCCCGAAGCTGCCGCTCTCGCCGGCTGCCGGAGCCCAAGAAGCGGCTTCTTCGCGCAAAGACGATTGTGCCGCTCACAGCGCTCTCCTTAGCGCGGCTTCTGCCGAAAGACGCCCGGCAGCGGCTCTTACCTCCGGAGAGCATCCTACCTTCCTCTTTAGCTCCTCTTCTCATCTACACCTCGGCAACAAGCTTTTCCACTATGTCTGGCTAGGAAAAACTGTGCCAGCACAGAAAACATCTCCCTCGTGTTCTAGAAGTTGCACGGATGTCTGCCAAGTGTTTGGCAGGAAGAAAAGAAAAGTTGTCCAAAACAGCTTCCAATCGAATGTTCCTGTGATTGGAAAAGTCAGGAGAGTGCAAAGGTACTGTTTTCTATCAGTTGGCAAGGTGCGCACACAATCCAGTGTTGTACAGCTTGCTTCTTCACCTTCCCGAAGCTGCCGCTCTCGCCGGCTGCCGGAGCCCAAGAAGCGGCTTCTTCGCGCAAAGACGATTGTGCCGCTCACAGCGCTCTCCTTAGCGCGGCTTCTGCCGAAAGACGCCCGGCAGCGGCTCTTACCTCCGGAGAGCATCCTACCTTCCTCTTTAGCTCCTCTTCTCATCTACACCTCGGCAACAAGCTTTTCCACTATGTCTGGCTAGGAAAAACTGTGCCAGCACAGAAAACATCTCCCCTCGTGTTCTAGAAGTTGCACGGATGTCTGCCAAGTGTTTGGCAGGAAGAAAAGAAAAGTTGTCCAAAACAGCTTCCAATCGAATGTTCCTGTGATTGGAAAAGTCAGGAGAGTGCAAAGGTACTGTTTTCTATCAGTTGGCAAGGTGCGCACACAATCCCAGTGTTGTACAGCTTGCTTCTTCACCTTCCCGAAGCTGCCGCTCTCGCCGGCTGCCGGAGCCCAAGAAGCGGCTTCTTCGCGCAAAGACGATTGTGCCGCTCACAGCGCTCTCCTTAGCGCGGCTTCTGCCGAAAGACGCCCGGCAGCGGCTCTTACCTCCGGAGAGCATCCTACCTTCCTCTTTAGCTCCTCTTCTCATCTACACCTCGGCAACAAGCTTTTCCACTATGTCTGGCTAGGAAAAACTGTGCCAGCACAGAAAACATCTCCCCTCGTGTTCTAGAAGTTGCACGGATGTCTGCCAAGTGTTTGGCAGGAAGAAAAGAAAAGTTGTCCAAAACAGCTTCCAATCGAATGTTCCTGTGATTGGAAAGTCAGGAGAGTGCAAAGGTACTGTTTTCTATCAGTTGGCAAGGTGCGCACACAATCCCAGTGTTGTACAGCTTGCTTCTTCACCTTCCCGAAGCTGCCGCTCTCGCCGGCTGCCGGAGCCCAAGAAGCGGCTTCTTCGCGCAAAGACGATTGTGCCGCTCACAGCGCTCTCCTTAGCGCGGCTTCTGCCGAAAGACGCCCGGCAGCGGCTCTTACCTCCGGAGAGCATCCTACCTTCCTCTTTAGCTCCTCTTCTCATCTACACCTCGGCAACAAGCTTTTCCACTATGTCTGGCTAGGAAAAACTGTGCCAGCACAGAAAACATCTCCCCTCGTGTTCTAGAAGTTGCACGGATGTCTGCCAAGTGTTTGGCAGGAAGAAAAGAAAAGTTGTCCAAAACAGCTTCCAATCGAATGTTCCTGTGATTGGAAAAGTCAGGAGAGTGCAAAGGTACTGTTTTCTATCAGTTGGCAAGGTGCGCACACAATCCCAGTGTTGTACAGCTTGCTTCTTCACCTTCCCGAAGCTGCCGCTCTCGCCGGCTGCCGGAGCCCAAGAAGCGGCTTCTTCGCGCAAAGACGATTGTGCCGCTCACAGCGCTCTCCTTAGCGCGGCTTCTGCCGAAAGACGCCCGGCAGCGGCTCTTACCTCCGGAGAGCATCCTACCTTCCTCTTTAGCTCCTCTTCTCATCTACACCTCGGCAACAAGCTTTTCCACTATGTCTGGCTAGGAAAAACTGTGCCAGCACAGAAAACATCTCCCCTCGTGTTCTAGAAGTTGCACGGATGTCTGCCAAGTGTTTGGCAGGAAGAAAAGAAAAGTTGTCCAAAACAGCTTCCAATCGAATGTTCCTGTGATTGGAAAAGTCAGGAGAGTGCAAAGGTACTGTTTTCTATCAGTTGGCAAGGTGCGCACACAATCCCAGTGTTGTACAGCTTGCTTCTTCACCTTCCCGAAGCTGCCGCTCTCGCCGGCTGCCGGAGCCCAAGAAGCGGCTTCTTCGCGCAAAGACGATTGTGCCGCTCACAGCGCTCTCCTTAGCGCGGCTTCTGCCGAAAGACGCCCGGCAGCGGCTCTTACCTCCGGAGAGCATCCTACCTTCCTCTTTAGCTCCTCTTCTCATCTACACCTCGGCAACAAGCTTTTCCACTATGTCTGGCTAGGAAAAACTGTGCCAGCACAGAAAACATCTCCCCTCGTGTTCTAGAAGTTGCACGGATGTCTGCCAAGTGTTTGGCAGGAAGAAAAGAAAAGTTGTCCAAAACAGCTTCCAATCGAATGTTCCTGTGATTGGAAAAGTCAGGAGAGTGCAAAGGTACTGTTTTCTATCAGTTGGCAAGGTGCGCACACAATCCCAGTGTTGTACAGCTTGCTTCTTCACCTTCCCGAAGCTGCCGCTCTCGCCGGCTGCCGGAGCCCAAGAAGCGGCTTCTTCGCGCAAAGACGATTGTGCCGCTCACAGCGCTCTCCTTAGCGCGGCTTCTGCCGAAAGACGCCCGGCAGCGGCTCTTACCTCCGGAGAGCATCCTACCTTCCTCTTTAGCTCCTCTTCTCATCTACACCTCGGCAACAAGCTTTTCCACTATGTCTGGCTAGGAAAAACTGTGCCAGCACAGAAAACATCTCCCCTCGTGTTCTAGAAGTTGCACGGATGTCTGCCAAGTGTTTGGCAGGAAGAAAAGAAAAGTTGTCCAAAACAGCTTCCAATCGAATGTTCCTGTGATTGGAAAAGTCAGGAGAGTGCAAAGGTACTGTTTTCTATCAGTTGGCAAGGTGCGCACACAATCCCAGTGTTGTACAGCTTGCTTCTTCACCTTCCCGAAGCTGCCGCTCTCGCCGGCTGCCGGAGCCCAAGAAGCGGCTTCTTCGCGCAAAGACGATTGTGCCGCTCACAGCGCTCTCCTTAGCGCGGCTTCTGCCGAAAGACGCCCGGCAGCGGCTCTTACCTCCGGAGAGCATCCTACCTTCCTCTTTAGCTCCTCTTCTCATCTACACCTCGGCAACAAGCTTTTCCACTATGTCTGGCTAGGAAAAACTGTGCCAGCACAGAAAACATCTCCCCTCGTGTTCTAGAAGTTGCACGGATGTCTGCCAAGTGTTTGGCAGGAAGAAAAGAAAAGTTGTCCAAAACAGCTTCCAATCGAATGTTCCTGTGATTGGAAAGTCAGGAGAGTGCAAAGGTACTGTTTTCTATCAGTTGGCAAGGTGCGCACACAATCCCAGTGTTGTACAGCTTGCTTCTTCACCTTCCCGAAGCTGCCGCTCTCGCCGGCTGCCGGAGCCCAAGAAGCGGCTTCTTCGCGCAAAGACGATTGTGCCGCTCACAGCGCTCTCCTTAGCGCGGCTTCTGCCGAAAGACGCCCGGCAGCGGCTCTTACCTCCGGAGAGCATCCTACCTTCCTCTTTAGCTCCTCTTCTCATCTACACCTCGGCAACAAGCTTTCCACTATGTCTGGCTAGGAAAAACTGTGCCAGCACAGAAAACATCTCCCCTCGTGTTCTAGAAGTTGCACGGATGTCTGCCAAGTGTTTGGCAGGAAGAAAAGAAAAGTTGTCCAAAACAGCTTCCAATCGAATGTTCCTGTGATTGGAAAAGTCAGGAGAGTGCAAAGGTACTGTTTTCTATCAGTTGGCAAGGTGCGCACACAATCCCAGTGTTGTACAGCTTGCTTCTTCACCTTCCCGAAGCTGCCGCTCTCGCCGGCTGCCGGAGCCCAAGAAGCGGCTTCTTCGCGCAAAGACGATTGTGCCGCTCACAGCGCTCTCCTTAGCGCGGCTTCTGCCGAAAGACGCCCGGCAGCGGCTCTTACCTCCGGAGAGCATCCTACCTTCCTCTTTAGCTCCTCTTCTCATCTACACCTCGGCAACAAGCTTTTCCACTATGTCTGGCTAGGAAAAACTGTGCCAGCACAGAAAACATCTCCCTCGTGTTCTAGAAGTTGCACGGATGTCTGCCAAGTGTTTGGCAGGAAGAAAAGAAAAGTTGTCCAAAACAGCTTCCAATCGAATGTTCCTGTGATTGGAAAAGTCAGGAGAGTGCAAAGGTACTGTTTTCTATCAGTTGGCAAGGTGCGCACACAATCCCAGTGTTGTACAGCTTGCTTCTTCACCTTCCCGAAGCTGCCGCTCTCGCCGGCTGCCGGAGCCCAAGAAGCGGCTTCTTCGCGCAAAGACGATTGTGCCGCTCACAGTGCTCTCCTTAGCGCGGCTTCTGCCGAAAGACGCCCGGCAGCGGCTCTTACCTCCGGAGAGCATCCTACCTTCCTCTTTAGCTCCTCTTCTCATCTACACCTCGGCAACAAGCTTTTCCACTATGTCTGGCTAGGAAAAACTGTGCCAGCACAGAAAACATCTCCCCTCGTGTTCTAGAAGTTGCACGGATGTCTGCCAAGTGTTTGGCAGGAAGAAAAGAAAAGTTGTCCAAAACAGCTTCCAATCGAATGTTCCTGTGATTGGAAAAGTCAGGAGAGTGCAAAGGTACTGTTTTCTATCAGTTGGCAAGGTGCGCACACAATCCCAGTGTTGTACAGCTTGCTTCTTCACCTTCCCGAAGCTGCCGCTCTCGCCGGCTGCCGGAGCCCAAGAAGCGGCTTCTTCGCGCAAAGACGATTGTGCCGCTCACAGTGCTCTCCTTAGCGCGGCTTCTGCGAAAGACGCCCGGCAGCGGCTCTTACCTCCGGAGAGCATCCTACCTTCCTCTTTAGCTCCTCTTCTCATCTACACCTCGGCAACAAGCTTTTCCACTATGTCTGCTAGGAAAAACTGTGCCAGCACAGAAAACATCTCCCCTCGTGTTCTAGAAGTTGCACGGATGTCTGCCAAGTGTTTGGCAGGAAGAAAAGAAAAGTTGTCCAAAACAGCTTCCAATCGAATGTTCCTGTGATTGGAAAAGTCAGGAGAGTGCAAAGGTACTGTTTTCTATCAGTTGGCAAGGTGCGCACACAATCCCAGTGTTGTACAGCTTGCTTCTTCACCTTCCCGAAGCTGCCGCTCTCGCCGGCTGCCGGAGCCCAAGAAGCGGCTTCTTCGCGCAAAGACGATTGTGCCGCTCACAGCGCTCTCCTTAGCGCGGCTTCTGCCGAAAGACGCCCGGCAGCGCTCTTACCTCCGGAGAGCATCCTACCTTCCTCTTTAGCTCCTCTTCTCATCTACACCTCGGCAACAAGCTTTCCACTATGTCTGGCTAGGAAAAACTGTGCCAGCACAGAAAACATCTCCCCTCGTGTTCTAGAAGTTGCACGGATGTCTGCCAAGTGTTTGGCAGGAAGAAAAGAAAAGTTGTCCAAAACAGCTTCCAATCGAATGTTCCTGTGATTGGAAAAGTCAGGAGAGTGCAAAGGTACTGTTTTCTATCAGTTGGCAAGGTGCGCACACAATCCCAGTGTTGTACAGCTTGCTTCTTCACCTTCCCGAAGCTGCCGCTCTCGCCGGCTGCCGGAGCCCAAGAAGCGGCTTCTTCGCGCAAAGACGATTGTGCCGCTCACAGCGCTCTCCTTAGCGCGGCTTCTGCCGAAAGACGCCCGGCAGCGGCTCTTACCTCCGGAGAGCATCCTACCTTCCTCTTTAGCTCCTCTTCTCATCTACACCTCGGCAACAAGCTTTTCCACTATGTCTGGCTAGGAAAAACTGTGCCAGCACAGAAAACATCTCCCCTCGTGTTCTAGAAGTTGCACGGATGTCTGCCAAGTGTTTGGCAGGAAGAAAAGAAAAGTTGTCCAAAACAGCTTCCAATCGAATGTTCCTGTGATTGGAAAAGTCAA